>NC_045171.1:19418365-19420865 GCF_900700415.2 Clupea harengus | reverse complement strand
GTGCGTGCGGGCGAAGGGAGAGCAGCTTCACCTCCCAACGAGGCGGAGTGTGTGCAGCCAGCCAAGTGATAATGGCTTTTCAGCAGGTTCCCCATTAGCCACTAATAATTAACACCAATGTTCGACACTCCTGTGAGCCCGGGTCCCACCAACGCTTTTTCACAGCGAACAACCGCTTAGCCTCCCCTCGGTCTAACCCTGCGTCACACTCCAAAAGCCACCTCGGGCCTGTGTGTGTGTCTGTGGTGGAGGAGGTGGAAAGGGTGCATGGCAGATTCACAATGTGTGTGGGATAGAGAGAGAGAAGGAGAGAGAGAGTGAGGGAGAGAAAGAGAGAGACAGAGAGAGAGAGAGAAACAAAGTGGAGAGAGCGAGAGAGAGAGACAGAGATAGAGAGAGTGAGAGAGAGAGAGACTGAGATAAAGAGAATGAGAGATAAAGAGAGAGAGAGAGAGTGAGGGAGTGAGAGAGAGACAGAGAGAGAGAGAGAGAAACAAAGTAGAGAGTGAGAGAGAGAGAGACTGAGATAAAGAGAATGAGAGATAAAGAGAGAGAGAGAGAGAGAGAGAGAGAGAGAGACTACTCCTGCTTAGCTCTGGCACGTCGGACCCTGGACCTGTGTATGTGTGTTTGTGTGTGTATGTGTTGTCGGTGTGTGAGGGTAAGTAGCAGATTCATTGTGTGGGTGGGTGGGTGGGTGGGTGAGAGCGAGAGGAAGGCTGCATAGTGTTGGCTCCTCATTGTCGGAGGAGAGGCTGTGTCATCCTGCCCCTGACGTGGCGTGATGTGACGGCGACGGCTGGCTCGGTGTGTGTAAGCGCCGTGTGTAAACGCTGTGACATTTTGGGCGTTGGTGACAGGCGAAGCGCGCTGATGAGGTTAATGAGCGGAGCGCTGGGAGTGGCCGCCGGTGCCAGACACTGACATAATGGCTTCTGTCTGTCGGTTAGAGCCGGCACAGGTGTTTCTGATGCCATGCCATACACACACACACACACACACACACACACACACACACACACATGCTTAGTCAGGTAGACACCACGCCCGGTGGCTGACATATTATGAAGATTGCAGATAACACTTTTGGGGAGCCAATCATTCCGACATGCAGCCTCACGTATACAATTTTACACAAGGTGTGAGTGTGTGTGTGTGTGTGTGTGTGTGTGTGTGTGTGTGTGTGTGTGTGTGTGTGTGTGTGTGTGTGTGTGTGAGTCATTAAGTGTGTCATTAAGAGGGCTTGCCATGGATGAAAAGGAGAGCCTTCCTTTTAAAGCTTGGAATTCCTGTGTGACAATGAGGGTAAAAACATGCCATTGATACTGGAGAGTGCCATCATAAAGATAACTTTGCAACTTTGCACACAAAATAAATCCTGAGATGAACAGAAAGAATGCAGTGTTTGGAATGCATTTCATCATCTCAAGGTGAGAACATGATGTGGTGTAAAGTGCCTTTCAGCCTATGATAATCCTATGAGTTGTACAATTACAATATATATATATATATATATATATATATATATATATATATATATATATAAATATGAACAGTAGATATTATTACATTGTTATTATGATTATAATTAGTAGTAGTAGTGGCAATAGTAGTAATAACAATATGACATGGTGAAAAGAACATTTTGACAGGTTCATGAGAGGCTAGTAAAACATATAATTTCATGCCTCAGCTTAATGAATCATCTGAAGATGAGGAGTACAGTCATGAGCAGCTGCTGTTTACAGTGATACCAGTGTGTCCCTGAGTCTGTTGCTGTGAGTAGCCCCACTCAGTGAAGCGGCAGAACAAAAAAAATCACACACACACACACACACACACACACACACACACACACACCCGCTACACACACACACACACCCGCTACACACACACACACACCCACACACACACACACACCCACACACACACACACACACCCACACACACCCCCACACACTAACACACACCCACACACCCACCCACACACACACACACCCACACACACACACACACACCCACACACACCCCCACACACTAACACACACCCACACACCCACCCACACACACACACACACACACACACACACACACACACACACACACACACACACACACACACACACACTCACACACACACACTCACACACACACACTAACACACACACATACACACACAGAGAAGACTGACAGCACTGGTGCGGCCTGTTATTTAAACAGCATTTAGGATGTCACTTTAAGTCCCTGATTCAGCCCAATGCATTGTTTTAATTACATGATTGCTATCAGGAGCTTATGTCGGAGTTAAAGGATGGAGTTGTCAGTGATCGCTTAAGTGCTGTCATCTGTGTGTGTGTGGTGTGTCTGTGTGTGTGTGTGTGTGGGGGGGTATGCAGTCTAAAACCATTGGCTTGTCAGTAGCCAATCTGTCTAAGGTGTGAGCAAAAGAATTTCTGAGAAAAAAATTCAGAAAAGGGCATTGCGACAATGAAATGCGTTT
>NC_045171.1:19408365-19413365 GCF_900700415.2 Clupea harengus | reverse complement strand
TATTTACAAATTGCTTGGTGATTTAATTTGGGCTGATGCAAGTTTGGTATCAGCCATTCATTTCTTTTGATTTCTTACCGTGGAAAATTCTGGCTGAATACAAACTAATGGAGTGGGTCAATTGCAATCTGATTCAGCCCTGCCTTCAGTTGTGTGCGTACTTCACTAAATCATTGCAACCCATTAAAACATGCACTTTCATTTTAAACATGTACTACTTTAAAAATAATTTGGCCAGAGTATGAGGAAATATAAAAATTGAAAAAAAGACATGTTTCTTTTTTTTATTTCAGAAAAATCAGACATTATGTTCCGATACAGAATGAACCATATTTTTCTCTGTGCTCTCAATGACTGATGCAGTATGCAAACAGTATATCTGTGTTTATAAAACAATTGGGTTCTATTGAATTATTTAGCTGTTTCTGATTGGACGAGAGACGTTCCATGAGTTGGAATATCCCAGGACATCCCAACTCGGACTTTTCACAGCTAATAATAAATCACTCCGTGATGAAACATTCTATAGCGCGTTGATACAATTAAGCGATAACCGTTAACCGTTGACAATGGAACTATTTTTTTGTTGCGGAGAAACAATGGCGAAATAAACATTTTTGAATCAATAACTTCGTGTTTAAATGTTAATTGGTTGACTATAAAATTGTTTTATAAAAGCAATATAGTACTCGTGCGAGTGGGGTAGGTAAGGGATATTCCCACGGGTGTTGTTGCCTGCGCCACTCGGCCTCTGGCCTCGTGGCTACGGCCGAACACCACACGTGGGAATATCTCTTACCTACCCCACTCGCACTCGTACTATATTGCTTAAGTGTAGGTGAGTCGGCATTACGCATGTATAGGTGAAAGTGTAAATGCTCTTTTGGATTTATGATGCACCGCGTTCAATCTTTTGTCCTTCCTGTGTCGAGCATCCTTTCCTTTGAGAGAGAGATCGAGAGGAATGAAACACTTCACAAGACCTTTAAAGTGTACACCACATTCTGAAGTCTACAAACAGCAGGCTGTAGCATTCTGTGTTAAACGTTATCTGACAAAAAATTATGGGGGGGCAGTTTTTAAATGTCACAAACCCACTGCGATCCTGAAAGCGTAAGTATGTTTACAGAAAAGATTTGGCCAAATCTTGTGAAATATTACATGTCCTCCCCGTTGCTCCTCAAAACATTGGATGTCACCGAGAATGAAACCACCCTTAGCAACGAGCTCTCAGACCTTCAAACCCTTCTAAACAGCAGCCCCGCGACTGCGGCGACCTGCTCAGAGCTTTCTGTCCCCCCCGGCTATCCTTAGCCCGGCCTTGACCCCCCCCTGGTTACACTCAAAGCGTGTGGCGCTGAGTCGAGTGGACATCTAGTCCTCTTCGGATCGACCCCTGGTAAAGCTTCTGCCTCAGTATCCAGCCTCTCACAAGGGATCCACCACCACGGAGGAGGAGGAGGAAGAGGAGGAGGAGGAGGGCTGGAGAGAGGCTTGTAGGAGACAGTAATGGGGATGGAGGGAGAGGGAGAGAGAGGGAGGGAGGAGAGGAGGGTGGAGAGGAGGGGAGAGGCAGCAGTTTCTCGCCGAGTCCTTCAGAGGCTTCTTGGTAGCGAGCAGGATCAATATGCTTGGCTCTGTCCACTAAACTGGGCTGCCAGGAACGAGAGAGAGAACATGGAGGAAGGGAAACAAAAACCGGAACACCCTTCAATTGGTTCCTTCTCTCTCTTCCCCTGTCTGTCTCTCTTCCCCTGTCTCTCTCTTCCCCTGTTTCTCTTTTTCCCCCTGTCCATCTCTCCTTCACTCTCTATTCTTTTAATTGTGTTTTCTTCTCTGCACCAAGGACACAGGAGTCCCGTGCATAAATGCTGGATTTATACTCTTAAACGGCACACAAGTGACAGCAAAGTATGGCATGCAGAGAGAGAGAAAAAAATAAGGATGAAAATATGGAAAAGCGAAAGAGTGTGGAGGAGTAATTAGAGACAATTGGAGCGCTCGTTTACCCGTCTCAGCGCATTACGAGCAGAACACCAGAATGCAGCCAGCGTTTGGTTGGTGGCCTAATGAACAGTGAGTTTCAGACACTCACATCCTGTCTGTTCCTCTCTGGAATGAGCATCCAGTGTTGACATTCTCTCCGGCCAGCCACACAATGTTCACCTTCTCCCCCCCAATGAAAAGTCCAGGCTGGCCTAACTATGTATGACTGATGTGTTCGGTATCCCTGCCCTTATAGTGAAATAGTGAAGGTGTGCAACTGACAACTGGCATTTCTCTGTCTCTCTCTCTCTCTCTCTCTGAGTGGAATTGAGAGAGGGATAACTATCTGGTGAGGGGATTAGGACACCCTAACCAGGATAGTGAGTGATGGAGAGAGATAATGAGAACATGGCGGACAGAGAGAGAATGAGGGGAAGAGAGAGGGCAACAGAGAGGGAGAGAGCCAGTGACAAGCCAGCTGACAAGTCAACAACACCGGCAACAAAGTTCATCAAATTAAACTAATCTATATTAAGGCTAGTTTTGGATGAATGCCAGGTATAATGAGAAAGAGTAGCTCTCATAAACCTCACAGTTATTTTGGTATTAGAAAAAAAACAAATGCTTTCATCAGCACCTTATTTTTACTCACTGACATAACGGGAAGGCTTTGTGTGTGTTTTTTTCTTTTTTTTCTTATTCACTGCTATCAAGCTATCTTACCCAGTTCTCCCATGACTATCTTTTGATCACGAGGCGCTGGTTTACCCTTCATAATCCGCCACGTCCTCTTTGTAAACTCCAGAATTGTATAACTGACATTATGTTCACTCTCTCTGCGTCAGAGATACAGTGCCTTTCGAAACCCGGACCCTACCCACTCCCACTCCGTCACGGAGTGCACTGATTGGAGTCACACTCACGGCTGCGGGAGGGCACTCTTTCTGAATGCCCTCGATGGAAAAAAGGACATTTACATCAGAGTAATTTTCATTGAAATAACAGCCATAATAAATATTAAAAACATACGTTTTGAGACCCTTGGAAATGGAGTTCTTTCCCCTTTGGGCTTCTTCTTTCATTGTGCGTGTGTGTGGAGCTGAATTTCGTGTTTTATTTAGGCCTACGTTAACTTTTGCATAAGCAGTGTTACGAAGACCCATGACACATGTTGTATTATGAAGGTCTGCTTCTTTATGATCTTTAGTGTTTTATTGATCACTCATATGTTTAAAATGATTCTTTAATTAACAAATACTGCAGTGCGGCCAGAAAGTTAAGATGCTGCACAGTCACAGAAAAAACTGTTGCACATGCTTGCAAAGTCAGCATCAATGCAGAATCATTGTTGGGGGTTCTATAACCAATTTTCACTCCCCAATAACTGTTTTTGGATGGCCCTTAATGTGGCGCATCCTCCATGTGAACACGCAAACGGAGTGGAAGAGAGTGGGGAGAGGGTGTAGGTGGTGGTTTTAGAGAGGCCCGTAGTCGGCTGCCATTTTGCAACAGCACCATTACGTTGCTGTGCTGCCTCGTTGGCGAATGCAAAGCAAACAGGCAGCGGGGGGAGGATGAACAAAGGCTTATACTGCCATCTACTGGTGAAAATGGGAAATATTAGCAACACCGATACTCACCGGTGCTTTCCATGTTTCCTTTACCACGATATGTCTACAACGCATCGAAGTGGTCAGAAGGGTATTTTTCCCCATGTATTAATGTAAAGATGGAGACAGGTATACGGAGAAGTAGAGAGGGAGAGAGCAACACAGCCCAAAGTAAATGACATTTATTAAAAAGAGAAAAAAAAAAATACATGAGTGATTGTACGGCTGTTAGTGACTGAACGGTTCGATGTGCTTTGGTCAGTGTGCTTTACAAAGAACCAAACTAAATGTCACTCTGCTCCCGTGGGTAGAAACACTCTCAAGGAAAAAGATTTGTTTTGTTTATCACATACACACCAAAGTCACAGTCATGGCTGAGGGAGCAAAAGCAAGGGCTTGCAGTTTGTCACAAAAAAAAAAAAAAAACTCTTCACATCCCTCCGCGGCTTTTCAACGGCCCACACACGTGAAGGTTAGCCAAAGACCCCGTGCTGCTCTGCTGTACTCTGCTTTGCTTCCCCTCTCCTTGCACCTCCTCTCCTCTCCTCTCCTCTCCTCTCCAGGGGCATCTGGCTGAGGCACGTGTGCAGGAAGCCTGTGAAGGCAATGAAGCCGCAATTACAAGCATCAGCAGTCACACGGAGCAAAACACATTTCCAGCCTTGTAGCGGAGTCTTTATGAGACACACAAACAGCAAAACACACACACACACACACACACACTCGCGGGCACACACATGCACACACACATACACACACACTCGCTCACATACACATGCAGCGACACACACAGTGAACACCAACACGTACACACAGTGTGCACAAACACACTCACATAAAAAAGCACACACAAGATATGCCCATGCATGCATTCATAAGACACGCACAGGTGCCCATATTTAAGTTTCTTTGGAGATTTTTCAAAAACCTGATGTGGAGGCCACTGGAAACCTGAACCCATGAGCACAGCTGTGTGTCCACACAGAGCCAGCCGTCTTCATGCCCTCTTCATGCCATCTCAGTACAGTACAGGACCTCCTCCTGTCATACTTCAGCACTCCAAGCTGTACAGACAATAAGACAACAGTGAAGGAAACATTACAGATATCTTAGAAGTGAGGCTAAGTTTAGGAGGAAACGATATTGAGCAACAGGGAGAGAGAGAGAGAGAAGGACATAAAGAGAGAGAGAGAGAGAGAGACAGAGAGAGAGAGAGAGAGAGAGAGAGAGAGAGGGAGAGATTTTAGAAGGAATAGAAAGAGAGCGAGGGTGGAAGCGAAAGATGAAACAGGAGAAAGAAACTCCTCTGTCAATATTTTCTCGCTACAGGGCTTGCCTTCTGAAAACTATTTCATGTGGCCCATCTTCAAAGGGAGTGGAGGGAAGGGGAAATAGGAACATGTG
>NC_045171.1:19318365-19400865 GCF_900700415.2 Clupea harengus | reverse complement strand
CCTCCTTTTGTTCTGCCGCTGGGTGAGAACACAAGCACCACTTCTGGAGGGTTCTTCAGTAAATCTGATCACACTCCATAGCAAACCCCATGTTTCTCCATCTCTTTCTCTTTCACTCTCTCACTCATATCTATTTTTATTTCATTCTACATATGGATATGTCTCTGTCTGTGTTCTGATGTTAAAATATGCATGTATAGGATGTTTCGTGGTTTGTGCGTCTGTGAGTGTTTGTGCGTGTGTGTGTGTGTGTGTGTGTGTGTGTGTGTGTTTCTGTGTGTGGCTTAGGGTAATGTATATCATGCTGTGTGTTTGTGGGTCATGTGTGTACTTTGCTCACTGACCTTAAAAACCTGTGTGGGAAAAATCTACATACAAACAATAACCCCTGAAAAAAATAAAAAAATAAACTGTCCTTTAGAATTCAAATGTTGGCAGATGTCTAACAACAGTTGTGCTCCCCCTTCCCCTGATGGTGCTTTTTTATCTTCATGTTAGGTCAAAAGTCCACTAAATAGTCCGAAAATAACGCTTCTACCCCCCCCCCCCCTTACTGAGAAGAGTTGGCAAGGAACTCGAGACTGGAGCCAATGGCAGATGGTTCAAGACAGTGTCAGTGTCTTTGGCATGTAAATGGCCATGATGAGGGCAGTGCTCTGAGTACTGAGTATGGTGGTGGATTTAACACTCTGAAGTACATAGAAATGTGGTTCATAGAGCCGTGTTTTTAAACAGGTCGGACACTGTGCTAATATGGACAAAAAAAAGGATGTTCGTGGTTCCACTGAAGTGGTGCACACACACACACACACACACACACACACACACACACACACACACGAACACGCACGCCTACACACAGAGATAGAGGTAGATGAGGTGCAGGAGAAGTGGCTTTTAACTATTGTGCAGAAAGATGGAGTCTGAGTCTGGGACTGAAAAAGAGACAGAGATCTGAGATGTGTTGTGAAGTGAACCATATCTAGTGAAGCACGTACACACACACACACACACACACACACACACACACACACACACACACACACACACACACACACACACACAAATCAGAGTGGATAAACTATACACAGAGATACACACACAGAGAGTGGAGTGAATATTCTCATCTGTGGCATGTGTTCTTTGAGTGCTGTCTTTTTGATACATATTGTGGAACATTTCAAAGGATGGTCTATTACAAATAATACTCGTACTCTCTCACTCACACACACACATGCACACACATTTGATCTCCTTGTATTGAACTTCATAGAACACTAATTCCATCTTCCCCCATACAGATTTGACCTTCTATCTATCTATCTTTCTATCCACAGTATACAGTATATCTGTTTGTCTGCCTGCCTGTCTGTCTGTCTGTCTGTCTGTCTGTCTGTCTGTCTGTCTGTCTGTCTGTCTGTCTGTCTGTCTGCCTGTCCTCTCCTCTCTATCTTTCTATCTATCTATCTATCTCGGCAGACCTCCCATCATCCTTAGCTCTTGGAGATTACTGCCTGTTGGTCTGTCGTTTGACAAATCACTTCCATTTCAGGTGGCATAATGTATCAGCAGCTAATGTAAAGCAATTCTGTCAATGTTCTCCCACCCACAGCCTCTCGTTGGCGGCTCTCTCTCTCTCTCTCTCTCATCGCAGAACAGCGGTCTGATGGATGGCTCTGGGCATGACTAATATCTCTCTCCCCCTCTCTGTTTCAGGGCCGGAGCAGCAGAGAAACAGCTCCAATCCAACTTCATCAAGTCCGGGGGGCCCCCGCCGAGGACAACCGCGTCAATGTGCGCAAGGGCCAGCAATGCTCCTGTGTCAGCGAAGGAGAAGACAGGGGGGAAATAGTTTGTCATTGTTCTGGGTTTCAGTAAGGTTCTGCTGTGATAGGCCCTGTGAGGAAGACCGGTAGGGTGTGTGAGATCAATCAGAGGGATTGTCCCAGCTGTGTGAAGTTGTGGAAGTCAGGTGACAGGAAGTGCCGTGTGGTCAATTTCTGGAGCCACATTGGTTGCCTCTGTTTTCTTCTAATAATATTTCCTGTCTTCCCATTACTGTATCAAAGCTTCATTGACCCACATCATCGAGCGGTACAAACTCATGAAAGGTTTTGAAATTGGCACTGGGTGAAACCAAGTGAGAGAGAGGAAATTGTTGTCAACAATGGTTTTGACATTCCTCCTAGTTAACACAGTTTCAGGGTTTCCAGTGGAGCAACTGGCATGCTGTTAATGAGGTGACTCATCACACACACACACACACACACACACACACACACACACACACACACACACACACCAGAAAATCTAGCAGAGATTCTCACTTTTTTTTTTATTAGCTAAGTTACTCCACCTGTTTGCAAGATACACCGTGTGTGACATTTGATTCATAGTATATGAATCACACTGTTTTTTGTGAATGCCTTTCAGCTATACACCCGTGCCACATCCAAATAAGAGCTCACATATCTAGTAGGGATTGGTATGACTTGATGGCCTGGACTAGAGCTGGTATTTGGCTATGCAGCCAGGCTGCTTTCAAAAATCTTTAAAGTCCTCAGCGCCTCCGAGCTCCCCCAGTGCAGATGACACTAATGTCTGCCCAGGGGTGTTCCGGCCTGTCGGTCGGTCATCTTAGTCACAGGGAGAGATTCCCGTAACTGAGGCCCCCGCCCGATGACCATATGGCAGCTGCGTCGCAGACACAGGTGACACAGATGCATGCTGGTTCATCATCTGTGTTTGTTCACAGCCTTGGCGTGTGTGAGTGCTGTATGTGCTTGCTGCATGTTGTCAAAAACTTCTCTCTTTGTACTCTGCGTTTGCACCGTGCTCTATATTCATTATTAAAATTGGCAACATCAATTACGCAATGTCTTTTCACATAAACGTCAGTGTCGAGTGTGTGTGAGGGACGGTCTGGATATTTGCCTAGATTACGTAAAAATGAATAGATGCTTCCCTGCAGTTGGAGTGAGATTGTAACTGTCACCTGATTTACACTTACAAAAACCTTGGAGCATGCCGATGCCAATCCTGAAGGGTTGCCACCAAACAGGCCAACCCTCGGTTAAACACCACAACCCAGCTTTGGGAAGGGCCGTTTTATAGGCGTGTCTGGGTGTTTGTTGGGTGTGTGTGTGTGTGTGGGGGGCATACCATGAGGGGGCTCCAGTGGCAGCCAACACTGCTAGGATGAAAAGCCAAAGAGGCCCATGCCACTTGGACTACATGAAAACATTTCCCTTTAAAACACTGCTTTTACCAGGAGGTAATTAAGAGAAACAAACACAAGCTTTAGGCGACTCAGAGTCTGGCAGGTACACTTCCCCCTCTTCCCACGCTTTTTTATCTCGCCCCCTCCCTCCCCCTCCTGCTGCCCTCTCTCCCTATTTCCCAAGAGAACAATTGAGACCAGACCAAAGTAAATAAATAAATAAATAGACGGATTTGAATTAGAAAATTAAAAGAAAGCAACTGAAGCCGAGGTCTTTTATTCCATTTAAGAGGAGCCCTCTGCCAGAGAGAGATTACCTGACACAGTCTTAATTAAGAGGCAAGAAAGCACCGGGAAACTGGATTTCGTTGGGTGTAAATATCAATCTGAGCTTGTGGACTGCGGAGGAAAAAAATTCAAAGAGCAGCGCGCCATTTTCATCATCTCGTCGCGGAAATTCAATTAGAGCATTGGGGAGTTGGAGGCACTAAGACATACTAGAGAAAGGTGTGATGGGGAGTTATTAGACATCACAGGGCAGCCTGGAGATCTAGTGACAGCCCTGAGGCTTGACCTGTGGAAGACACAGAAGTACAGAGAGGCCACCTTCAGCTCAGTCCGCCACTATGCTGTACTTATACTGACATATTGGCCTTCGAGACATCAGGAGCATCCAGGCTATTTGACCAAACAGATGTCAAAATAGCATTTTGTATTGCATCAGCATGTCCTTCAGCATCCTCAGATAACTTCACACCTCCCTTTGTCTGCTTGTCACATTCAGAACATCCAGTAGGACAACAGAGGAAGTATCATTTTTACACCCAACAGAGAGGCCTGGCTGTAGACCAACGACACGACAGTGCAAGACAAGGAATAACACACAGGGAAGGCAAGAGAAACAAGGAAAACAAGAGAGAAATAGACAGAGAGAGAGAGAGAGAGAGAGAGAGAGATGTAGTCCTCAGGCTGTGTCAGTGTTGAACCTGTGTTCAAATTAAAGACCCTTATTGAGTAAACATGCGCTTCAGGACCTTTCAGCCCACTCTGATGTGTCTCCGCACACTTCACAGCACTTTACCCACTATTCCTCTGAAACAAAGAAACAAGAGAGAGACAGAAAGAGGGAGAGAAAGAGAGAGAGAGAAGGAAAGAGAGTTGTGTTACCTTTATTTTCTCTCTCTTTCTCTGTTTCCCTACATCTTGATGGCCTCTGGGATCAATGTAATTCACTTACCTTTGAACTGCCTTTTTGCACCATCAAAAACCCCACGCTGAAGCTAAAAGCCCCCTCTTTCTTAGCGCCTCTCAAGCCGACTGCGTGGGATCAATGTTTACAGCTCAAAACCAGCACGCTTTGATACCTAACTGTATTTCCGAAACCATTTATTTATAAATCCACCTGGAGGCTCTAATCGGATCGAGCGGGTGCTCGTATCTACTATCGTGTTTAGTTACTGTCTTTTAAGGAAATGTCTTTTTTTCTCCTTTTGAAGGCTACAGCCTACAGCAGGCTACTAGAGATCAGCGGCTCAGCCTCTGAATGGGGGAAAGGGAGGAAATGAGAAGAAGGGAAAGACACGAGAGAGAGAGAGAGAGAGAGAGAGAGAGAGAGAGACAGACGGAGAGAGAGAGAGAGAGAGACAGACAGAGAGAGAGACAGACAGAGGTATAGAGCAAGAGATAGAAAATATAGAGAGCAAGAGACTTGCAGAGAGAAAGAAAGGGGAAAGCTGCAGGAAATTAATCTTAAAATTAAACTAATCTTCCCAATAGACAGTACCTCACAGTACACATACTCACACACACACACACACACACACACACACACACACACACACACACACACACACACACATGTAGTCAAGTGCATGAAATTATGCAGCATTATTGCATTTGTTCAGTGACTTATAGTTCCCATCCCGAGGTGTGATAACTAATGCAGGAACAAAAGCCATGGGCCGCTCCTGTGCTTACACTTCAGAAACGCATTCAGGGCCAGACTAAGGGAAGACTGTCTGATGGAGCGGCTGTTTTCCTGAATTGTGATGACTTGCAGATACGGAATACCTTCTCCAGCGCGCTGGAAAGCCATTCTTCTTTTCCGCCATCGGATCTTTATCGCTGAGCGACATTGCACTGGGGTTTTTTATTAATATTGTGTCTAAGTTTGAGAGATGAGACAGAGAGGGTCGATAGCGTGGCGCTGTCCTGTCGCCAGCGCTCCATACCCATCCCGCACACACACACACACACACACACACACACACACATGCACACACACACACATACGCACACACACACACACACACCCCTGCCAGGCCCAGCCCCGACGACTCCCTTTCCCTAGCTCCTATGTGTGCATGTTATTAGAGAAGCATCCATTCTTATAAGAAATATTATTTCTGCAGATGGGAACGCACAACAATCTCTCACTATATATCTGTCTCGCTTTGTCTTGCTCTATCACACACACACACACACACACACACACTCACACACACACACACACACACACACACGTACACACACACACACACACACACAAACACATTCACATTCACACAAACATAATGGATGTACTCACACAGCTGAATATACAAAGTCAAAAGACACACGCACATAAACAAATATACCAAAAATGCCTAAACAGACAAAGAGTCCATCACACACCCACACACAAACATGCCAACACACACTACTTAAGTCACAAAGCACACAATGCCTACAAAGAGATCAATTTCAGTGGTAGATAATGTACTCTCAATAAAAATACTAAAATGAAATAATAACAGACAGTTTCTTCACATGCTGAGAGGGACAGGGACATATGAGCTATAAAAATTGAAACATTATATGGAGAATTATGTGATATCTATTCAGATGTACTCATGAGGGATCCAAGAATGTAATTCCGATCGAAACATTTTCATAGGCCCTCCATTAACTCTTTGACTTTGCCAGTAAATGAAACGAGAGGGCATGACCATATGGTGTCATTCTATTACGTAAGGCTCTTTGATTGTGGCCTGACTCGGAAAAGAATACATGATAATGGCTGGCTTACAAATCTTGTACTAAACTTTTGTATTGTTTCTTCCATTTTTTTGTAGGAAAGTTTGACAATTGTGTGTGTGTCTGTGTCTGTGTCTGTGTGTCTGTGTCTGTGTGTGTGTGTGTGTGTGTGTGTGTGTGTGTGTGTGTGTGTGTGTGTGTGTGTGTGTGTGTGTGTGTGTGTGTGTGTGTGTGTGTGTGTGCAATCTCCAGAGCTCTGACTTATTTCCCGTCCCTGTTCCACGCTACCCAGGGAAAGGGAAAATCTAATACTGAGTAAAAAATCACAAATGTGGCCCATTATTATGATTATACCGGTGTCCCACATGTTGACAACTAATCGTTGTCTGGCAGCATGATTGATGCTCGAGGTGCACGGGGACACTTGTTTGATGGAGACCGCTGTTTTTGGCAAGTACGAAATGGAGAGAAAAGAACATTTGAGAGAGAAAAACAGTAGAATAGGAGGGAGAGAGAGAGAGAGAGAGAGAGAAATGAGGGAGAGGGGCCTGAAATTGCTTCAGACCTCCTCTCTGCCTATCTTAGCATCCATCTCATTGTGTGTGTCTGGCTTTTTGGGTTGCGTAAATGTGTGCTGAATGCTGATGAAAATGTCTTCGTTCAAGAGGCAGACACTATTTCTCATTTAGCAAACATGTGTTTGTGTGGCTATCAGTGGTGGAGGAAGTACTGAAGTTTAGTACTTAAGTAAAAGTACAAGTACCCAGGAAAATAAAAGTAAAAGTAAAAGTACTACATCAACAATCCTACTTAAGTAAAAGTAAAAAGCACTTACTTTTGAAATTTACTTTAAGTATTAAAAGTAAAAGTACTCACGCAATGGGTTGTCTCTCAATGTCTAGGCTGTGCCATTTTGATAAAGAAATAGCTACTGGTAATAAATGCCTCTACAGATGTCACTACTAGTAATAATTATAAGCAACAACATTTGTTAATTGGAAAGGTTGGTGTACTTATTGTGCCCACCATCTGTAATACTGTTCACACTATATTTTACAATTCTGCGGATGACAAGTTATCTACCAGGGATTATTTGCAAAGTTAATACCAAATTAAGCCAAACCAATAAAGACACCATGTGATATCTTTACATCTTTTATTTAATTGTAAACGTGTAAAAAAGGGAAACATGGAACATGAAAAACAAATGTAATTGTAAAAGTGGACAGAACAAGGCACACTGGCTTGACATAGCTAACCTACCAGCTTTATCTTACCACTACGTTAAATATATAATAAAGATACAATCATGTTTTTTGATGCTATTGCTGTATGTCAACATGCATTTCGCTAGATAACATTATAATATCATGTCAGTAAACAAATTAAATACATACATCAATATTCAAAAGTCAGGGACATTAACTTAGCATAGAAATCACTCTGCTTACCTCGATATGCTATTTTAAATTTGAGGGCGAATTATTGAAGGCTAGCAACTCCTTTTTTTGAGGGAGACAGGAAACGCATTGAAACCTCCAGGAGTCATTCTTGGGGCCTTTGAACTCGAACATATAGTTTAAATAGGGCCAAGGGTGGCTCATATCAGAGGGCTCAGTTCAGGCCGACTCTGGATCCATGTTGAATAGACAGTAGTCAGGCTGTCTGTTGAATGTTCAGGTATAACCGGCAAAGCTACCGCTAGTGCTGCTGCCAAACGCGCACTCTGATGTCATTGGAGTTGATGGAGCCACCTGATTGGTTTAAACTTCCAAAACAGCAACGCAATCCATAGTTTTGTGTAGGCAACATTTTGGCGAAACTGTGTTCATAAAATGTAACGAGTAACAACACATATTGTAGAAATGTAGCGGAGTAAAAGTATAGATAATAGCTAAAAAGTGTAATGGAGTAAAAGTAAAAAGTATGCACTATTATTTTTACTTAAGTAAAGTACAGATACCTAAAAATGTACTTAAGTACAGTAACGAAGTAAAAGTACTTCGTTACATTCCACCACTGGTGGCTATGTGGGAGGTTGCCTGTGTTTGTGTGCATGTGTGTTTCGCAAAACAAAGACGGAGGACAGGAAATTTCTTTTTTGTACTTGAACACATCTGAGGATCTCCTGAAGGGAAGAAACCAACAGTCCTGTTCTTAGTCATAGTAAGGAACACTGAAGGGTGTCACCATGCCAACTACCATGCCTAGATTTTGATGGACAGGCAAGGAGCATGCTGGATTGAAAAGTCATGGACAGGGGTGGGGGGGTGGGGGAGGGGGTCAGGTCAAAAGAGAGTGCTTTACTGGTAATGGGATCAGGCTCCCTGCTCACACCACACACACACTCACGCATACACAGACACACGCACACACACACACAGACACACACACACACAAACATACACACATATAAACAGGAGATGGAAAAGCGTGGGAGCCACCATGAACTGTCAATCACAGATGATTGTCAGGTGTGATTGGGGCTTCTCTGCGCTGTGGTGAGACAATGTAAACACATTCAGGCACAGACATGCACATAAGCACACATGAAAGACAGATCTATATGTAAACACTCTGCCTTCAGCCCCCATCCACACACACGACACACGGCTACATATCCACATTGCACATTCTCTTTCTCTGTCCATGTCTCTATCTCCCTATACCTTTCTCTCCCACCCACACACACTTAACTAGAAAATTCACAGTACATTACACATTTACACACACACACACACACACACACACACACACAGACGCACACGCACCAGAACACGCACACGCACACGCACACGCACACGCACACGCACACGCACACGCACACGCACACGCACACGCACACGGACACACACACACACACACACACACACACATACACACACTGGCACAATTCATCTTGAGAACACACTCCCTATCCTCCTCCGCCCATTCCTACCAACCCTACATATTGAAAGACATCCACCTACACACAAAAGGTCGTATTAACTGCGTCGATAGGCTATAACAGGAGAAGAGCATGGTAATGATTCGATTATAACTGACACTGGCGGTGACCTGACACCCCTCCTGGTAGCCACGGTAATGATCCCCCCAGCCCAGCCCAGCCTGGGTGCTGGGTGTTCTCCTGCTGTTTCTGGTGTGCATCCTTAGCTTTCCCCAGCGGCTCCATTCTATTGTTTGTCATAAGTCACAAGTCGTCTTATCTGCACGGGGAGAAGCCAGGTGTTCATCAGGTAAACTGCAAAACATCAGAGACGTGCCGCCTTCTGATAACCGTGATTGTGTGTTTAAATCAGACGACACTTAACAACCCTCTGAGTCACAGCAAGCAGTGCAAATCTAATTTACTGCAACTTCTCTTCTTTCTCTCTCTCTATCTCTCTATCTCTCTCGTTCTGTTTTTCTCTCTCATTCTCTATCTCTCTCTCTCTCTCTCTCTCTCTCTATTCCTGTGTCTCTATTGCTCAGACATCTCCTCTTAAAAATAAAATAGGATCCATCATTGAAAGTGAAGAAGCTATTCTATTAGTGCTTAGAAGTGTTAAAGCATTAAGCTTTCATAATACTTAACAATATCACGGATTTATTTTTCCATGGGATCAAATGACTCCCCAGGTGAGTGCCTATATGTAATTTGCAAGAGAGCAAGAAGGAAAAGAAGGGAGGGAGAATGGAGAGAGAGAGAGAGAGCAGGAAAAAAGGAGTGCAGAGATGGAGTGAGCCTAAAAGCAATAGGTGTGCAGTGCTGTAGAGCTGAATTAGATTTGCTGCCATGCTCTTTCATATAAATGTAATGAAGTCCTCCCCCTCCTGCAATTTGTGGCTGCATGTGCAGTCTGTGTGTGTGTGTGTGTGTGTGTGTGTGTGTGTGTGTGTGTGTGTGTGTGTGTGTGTGTGCGTGTGTGTGTGTCTGTGTGTGTGAGTGCGGGGGCCTAAGAGAGACTTTCTCTGTCTGCAAGTAAGCACACGTGTGTCTGCGTGTGCATGTGTGTGTGTGTAACATGGGTGTGCATGCGCATGACTGCATGCTTCTCAAAGCGCAACACAGCGGCCCGATGGGGAGAGATCAATACCAGGCAGCGGGGCCCCGTGTTTCAGGAGCTGTTATTGCAGATTTCACACTGACCTCGTTAAGATCGCCTTCGCCTCACCTCTGCCTCAGGCTCAACACATGAGCAGCTCTGTGACACAGCTGGCTAGAAGCACCACAAGGAGGCTTGAGGATAAGCATCTCAGATATACACAAACTCTCAGCAGACAGCGGCTGTCTTGCTTTCAGAAAAAATATAAGAAATCTCACAAAAAAGGACCTTCTCGTGAAGGGTGGTTGGTAGAACACCAGTTGAAAGGACTTTCTGTCCTTTGAAAGGACTGTCAGCTTCTTAGTGGTTTTTTCAACCTGTAATACTTAAAGACATTGGATTCTTGGGTATGCAATTTTCTACCTATTTTTCTATCTAATTTAGTCATGGCCAGTTCCTATTCAGCTGAGCTCCACCATACAGAGCCTGTGACGGTCATGGACGGCAGTAACAACACTTTTCTCACTAGACTGTGGGAAATCTCTAACACACTCAGGGGGTCACACTTCCTCAAGTCATTGTAACCACCGAGCAGCACGCACTGGCAGGAAAGGGGACACGTGCACTCCTACTGTGAAAACAGGCTATTATACTCGCAGCAGCCAGCTAAGTTAGTGGCACCAAAATGGACCCTTACACCTGGTTTATGCTTCAGTCTGATGCTACCTCTGTGCCTATGTTTGGTTTTAACACACTAACTGTTTAATGCCTTTTTTGTTCTATTATCTGCCCATTTATAATGCACTTTATGTGTATCTATTGTGCTATATAAATAAACGTAGCTTGCCTTGTCTTACCATGGTTGAGACCCATGAGAGACACTCCAGGATTCACAGGCCTCTTATATCTGGACTGGGCTTGCTGTTATGGAGGTGGATAGTAGTTTCAGTCAACTTTGATTAACCACATCTCCACTATCGGGCGAGCTAGTGCATCCCAAGGCTAGTAGCATTTCCACTGTCACTTCTGGGGCTTGAGCGTGCCTCCTCAGGGCTTCCTTGGGGCAGGCAGGGGCTTTTGGCCAACTGATTACCCTTGGGTCGAACAGGGCTAACTGGTTCTGGGTTAGTCGAATTGGGTTGGAGAGGTTCAGTGCCAAAATAATAAAACATGGAGAATCGTTGAAGGTGGTCAGCACTCAAAATCAGGGCTCTGCTTAATATTTGGGCTAATGAAAATGTGCATTGGTAGCTTGGTCAAGTAGGGGAGAATAACCAACATAATTGATATATTTTTGATTGGTGCCTGGACTCATTTGATGGGCAAAAAGGCTAAGAAATTCAGGGTTGCACAACTTCCAGGGTACGCATCAATTTCAACCAAAGTCTGTTACACCTTTAAAAAGTGAATTTGCTTCGTGTTACAAACTTGACACAGGCAGGCTAGCTCAAATGAACACAATATGTGTGGATGTTTAATTTGCATGATTGTTAAAGCTAATTTATTGCAAGGCATGATTAGGATGCTATGCTAACCACAGTGTGCTGTAAACACAGGCTATCGTTAACTTCAGAACACTGCACTGGCTGTACAGTTACGTTTAAGAGGGGCTACTGTGCTATTTTGATACAATACTGTACTGCTGGTGTCACAAGGTCAAAGCAAAATTATTTGAGAATAACTAGTGACTCATGTGAGATACAACTCTCAGAGCAATTGTGACCACCCTAAGTGCTCCATCAAACATTTGTGAAGACATCCTTAGAGTCTCCATGGTGATAAGTGCCTTAACCGTAAGCTTTTCCAACCAACGGGGGGAAAAAAACCCTCTGGGATCTGGATTGCGCTGTCTGCATTGTCTACACACAATAAAAATATCTAAAATGTAGCTAAAAAAGATTTCGCTTACAAAAGAAGTGAAAGAAGTGTTTTTGTTTTTATGATTTTCTTCAGAGAGAGAATAATGTTGATTAAACTTGCACTAAACCTATTACATGACCCCCTCAATTTCTCGAGTCAGGTCTCTACTACGTCACACTCGGCTATCACTCCGATCACTTCAGGCTGGACGAGTACTAGGCCTAGAAACAGCTCAAGCACTGGCTGAAGCACTCTGTCCACATCCGAAAGGGACTTGGGGAAAAAATTTGCCGTGAGGAAATCAATCAATCAGTGCTCGAGTCAAGCAGCCAGCCGGCGGAGCCTGAAAGGGTCGAGATTAGCTGTGTCCTGATTGAACGACTCACGCTGGGAGGCTGAAGGAGACAGGGCCCTCGTTTAAAGAGAGCGCTTTATTAATTACTTCTGCGGGAGCCACGGATGACACCAGACTTCTGCTTCTCGTCGCCTCTGCGAGTAACTGGGTTTCTGCTTTAGAAAAAGCTCCTGAGAGCTCATTTAAAAATGTTGTTTGTCTCAGTTTGTGATGTATATTGTATAAAAAAAATAATAATAAATGCAAAATCTCCCTTTTTTCCCCCCACACAAGTCTTTGTGTGTACAGTTTTGCGAGCATGATCAAAGAGCACGGCGGAAAATGAATGATTTTGTGTCCTGTCATGAGTTTTCCCCTCTAACTAATGCAAAGCACCCATGTCAGGCCTCAGTAAAAAAAACATGCAATTTCCTAATAGAACATGCGGTGTGACTCGGCGGAGCACCACTGCGTGAATATGAGTTTGAATAATGCAGAATTATTACCATTTCCTCAGAGCTTGCACAATTTTACATTGCTTTGTGTGAACTACTAAGATGCACCCATCCATCCTGGGAGATGCATTCTGCTGAGCAGCCTCTATGTTGCCTTATCGTCTATGTCTTATTGTGGCGAAAGGCCACTAGATTTTACTCTGCGCTCGATTTTTCGATATTACTACCTTAAACTTTAGTCACCGGTGCCCTTTCGATCATCTGGTACTTTCCAGTGGATTTTGAATATTTCGTTTTTATTCACGTGTTTTGTCAAGCAGCAGAGGTGGGGGGTGATTGCTGGCGCTGTGATTGAAAGGAACAGCCGAGGTGGGGGAGGCTGCAACACAGTGAGTGTAATTAAATGGTTTGGTAGCAGCATTGAAGAACTGGAAATAGTAGGGAGTGAGAGTAGAGAGGTCGAATGTGGGGGGGGGGGGGGGGGGGTTGGTTATTAGATGCAGTGCTTAATGCGAGTGGGCAAATCCAATTGCCTTATTGATCCGGCACTTACAGATCTCTGTAGCGTCACATCCTGACCTCCATTTCATTCTTGGGCCATTACAGTCACCAGGACGGATTTACTGTGGCCGCCCGCAACGAAACGATACACTGGGCAAACATGGCAGTGCAGGGACAGATGGATGTGGGGTGTGGGTGGGTGGGTGGGGGACAAAGAAGGAACAGACAGAGTTGCTAAAAGAGGGAGAAATGAATGATTTATCAATCTGTTCTCTTACAAACTTGAATCGATGGACTTCCCTCCCAACCCTTTCCCCCTTAATGGAGAAGTGCTAAATATACCTGCGCCAGAGCTGCTCAGAGAGTTAGGGGTGCGGCGGCCAAGTCTGTTTTTCATTCTGTGTTCTCATCCCCTGCCAGCGTCTGCCAGCCCCACCATCACCAGATGACCGAAAACAGACTGCTAGGAGCCACATTATCTGCTTATTGATGCAGAGGTTTTTGGGGAAATTTCGGACGAAGGGAACTGGAGGTGAAAGGGACTAGCAGGAGGGCACCAGGTCTGTCCGTCATCGATCCATACGCTCGCTTCATCGCAGCTCAGAGCCAGAGTGTTGTTTTTCTGTCCTCGCCTGCCTCCACTTCACAATGTTAGCCTGAGAGCTGAATGGAGGAGTTTGGGGGTTCAGTCATCTAACCCCTTTAATTCATCTTCATCATTTTCTTTTATCTGGTTATAGATCTCGTAGGTTTATATGGTTCAGATGGTCAGACCAGAGTAATCAATAGTTTGTGAATAGATAGTAATATCAAAGGGCATCAGGCTGCAGCACAATCACACGCAAACACACACACGCACACAGAGTGAGAGAGAGAGAGAAAGAAAGATGTAGAAACCAAGAGAGAAGAGAGAATCATAGCCATTCAAATACAAGACAAACAACTCTAGCAGCAATACAAACATTGTTTATTCTAGAAGAAAAAATGTACAAACCAATATGTGTGGGCGAGTCCATGTGGCTCTCTTAGCTAAACAGTCAGGAGAGGATGAAGGGTTCAACGGCCACAAGACTTATCCAGACACTATCCTCCTCAGATTGCCTGAGGAAAGGGTCACAGAAACAAGCCACAAAAAATAAAACAGGACGTCGAAAATAAATATAGAATGGGAGTATTACACTATGGAGGGCCACACACACTGGCATCTCACGTCTTCCAAAGATGTGGAATGCAAATGTTTGAGCGCAACAGCTGCAACTCGCCGCTGTTTTCATTCCTTTCTTTCCAGGATGGAGAGGGGGAGACTGGAGAAAACAGCCTCGACCTCAGCGGCTTAAAACAACAATCTCAAGCCTTAGAGCTTGGGGGACAATAAGAAGAGAAAAGCTATGAGCTAACAAAGGATGAAAAAAGAAAATCTGATAGACACTGGAGGTAGGGCAGTGTAGAGAGTAGGGGCTACTGGACAAAGTCCATTTAGCTGAGTGGCTTGAGATAGGGTGAAAGAGAGAAAGCACTAGCTATTGAATTAAGAGACCATCATATACCCAGTAAAAGACTTGCTCCCCCCCCCCCCATATCATTCTCAAATTCAATGCTCCACTTTTTCTCCACAAGTGACAGATATGTACTATGTATGCATCTACAGACATTCCTAACCCTCGAAAGAGAGACAGAGAACAAGCCTTAAGCCAGTGAACATGGCGGCTGAGGGAGAAGCATGTCTCTCACATTGTGACGTTAAAGAAATGTGTGGTGATTTCAGTATACATTTACTATATTACATAGACCATATAACTTTAATGCCCTGCTAGAGCTGTAACAGTCCATTACATGTCACAGTTTAATTAAGCAGTATGACATCGTCACGGCTGTGAAGCAGGAAATCACAGCCGCAAGGATATTCTTTACCGACCACATGAACATGAGTGTCGTATTACTTTTGTGCAGCAGGTCTACGATCAACTAATTGAATTTGAACAGACAAGATTGTGTTTTCTTTTGTTTATTTCAATTTTGTTTATTCATTCATTCCAAAACAATTGTTCCAAGTGTTCTCAATCAAGCATTAGCAAGCAACGAATATTGTCACTATGCAGCCCAGTTGAGTCAGAGACTATTTGTGCACTAACCTTTCGTAACATCATATGTTAGTTTGTACATTCCCTCTACTCCATCTGTTCCCTTTCTTCACTTGAAAACTGTAAAATGTAACATTATAAAATCTCTGCCTGTATATAGAGTTAACGTATATTAAAAGCAGAGTGATTACTACGGGTGAAAAGTCCGAGTGAGGTTGTTCCAGGATATCCTTACTCATGAAAGGCTTCTTGTCCAATCAGAAGTTAATAAATCATGCGACCGGATCTAACTGTTGTATAATAACTGTTAACGATGAGCTAAGTGCAGATTCACTATAATGTCCAACTAGTCTGATGGTGCATACTTATTTAAATGTGTTTTTTCTTCACACTTATTTAAGACGGTCTACTATTCAATTTTCTCCTGCTAGTTATGTGACTACTTTGGCAGTACTGTACACAATGTATCATAGCAGCACTGCCAGCTGGACAGACAAGAAACAGGAAGCGAGAGAAACCGCAGTCCAAAGGGACTCAGGGTGGGATGGAAACATGATATATTCACTGACACAACTCATTTAAAATGTCTCACTCACGGTTGTATCCCTGGTAGGCCCCTGCATGTATATGCACATTGGCATGAATACATACACAAACTGTTTACTTTTCCCATTCCCATCCCGATATTCTGTTATATCAGTATTGTCTTGGGTTAGAGCAAAACGTGAGCTCAATCCCGGTCTGTATTTCATCACACCCTCCACACACGTCTCCGGTATCCCATGACGCAACACACCACGACTCCCAGGATTGTTAAGTAGCCATTTCCCCCCCCAGGTTCACCTCAGGCATTCCTGACATGGCGTGTAGAGGAGGCGCCATTGCACCTATATGGGTAGTTGTGTGGCAGCTTGCAGAATGAAGATGGGAAATGAGGAACTGAGACCACGCTGAGACAGTGATGAGGAGTGAAAATCTGCCATCTACTATGCTGATGACCATGCTACGTGCACCTGCTTCCTTTCCATTTTCTCTCAATTGCAGTTCTCTCTCTCTCTCTCTCTCTCTCTCTCTCTCCCTCTCTCCCTCTGTCTTTGATTTTTGCCTGTGCCTCTACTTTAAAAAAAAAAATTATGTATATATATATATATATATATATATATATATATATACCATTTACTGTGAGGAGCTGAGTTCAGCGGTAAAAAAGCAACATGACTGATGAATTCATGCTGCCAGTGTTTGAAAATGAAATTCTGTTTTCCCAAAATCCAATAAGCATCCATGCATAGCGGCCTGATCTTAGCGCCTTTGCAATATGGTGCTCTATTTGTTTTCTTTTCAGTGGAAAATAACACTGCATTTGGAGTTTGGCCAAGTTCTTTCCCCTCTTGGTTGCGCATTTTGCAACTTTTTTTGTTTTTGTTTATTTGTTTGTTTTCTATATACAACGCCTCATAGAGCAGAACTTGGTTTGGAAAGTGAGACAACCACTTCATCATCACACTAAATCAGATCAGATTTGTCCGTCTGTCAATGGCAGTGTGCACCACATGCTGTGATGCTGGCATGCTGAAACGCACACAACCCATCCTAAACATTTTGCATTTTAACGAGATTAGAAGTAGCCGTTGCCATACATCTGACAAACACAATGGCATTAGATTACTCAGTTGACTAGCGGAACATCAAATTTCATAACAAAGCATTGTGTTCAGAGGTCCATGCCCAGCATGAGGTAAAATGCTATGGCTAGTCTCGACAAGAGCTGTAGATCTGCCAGAGCTTAGAAGGACAAGGGCAGGTCTGACTACTCGAGGATTTGAAGAAATTCAGCTCTGTTCTGTGTCAGACGTTGGAACTAACCAATAGGGGTGCAGATGACAAAAATTATGTTTGATATTGATTGTTCCATACCGCTAAGTAGCCTGCGCTCATGTGCTTATTAGCATCCATAATGATAAGCATCATCTAGCTCCCCATTGAAGTAGGAAGTTCTGTACATGAAAGAACGTTGTTCACATCCATTTCACTCCTTCTTGCTCTACGGGTGGAACCATGGTGCGACCTTCAGGGAACTCTGACCCTTCCAAAGAAGGCAAAAGTCACAGTTTCGGAGGTCGACACTCTCTCTCTCTTACACACTGTGTACATTTTGAACTGTGTTGTACATTCTATACCCACCCCTCTCCCCCAACTGTCATTGCATAATTTGTACTCTAGGTGGGACCTTCTATCTATACGGTTCTTTCCTGGGGGTATTTCCGGCCTTGATAATGGTGGTGTAAGTAACTCAGCTGATCCCCCTGCAGTACTGGCCATCTGGTATACAGGGACAAAACCCGGTGGGATGGCTCATCTGCGGATCATCAAAACCACATTTTTACCAGCCCTATATGCCTCATGGCTGGCCGCTGGCCGGTGCTGGCAGACAAGTCCAGGGACAAATTTGTTCCCAGTTCACCCCTGCCCCTGTGACCCTAATGAGGGTGGGAATTAGGTACAAGGTCACCTTATGGTGTCTGCTGTTGGCTTCAGTTTGAAAATTCACCCCTGTATACCCCGCACATGAGTAGATGTGTGCAAGAGAAACTGATCTGTCAAGGAAAATGTTTTATCACAACAGACAATATAACTAATGTCTTCTTTTTAAGCCTACATGTCTGTGTTGGGATTGTTTTGTGTGTCTGTGTGTGTGTGTGTGTGTGTGTGTGTGTGTGTGTGTGTGTGTGTGTGTGTGTTTGTTTTGCAGCTGGGATGTTGCATTTTGCTTTGTCATGCCAGCGTGTGTGTGTCTGTGTCTGCACTGGGAACAATGGGCGACACAAAGAGCCATTCAGTCCAACTGAAACCGCTCCACTTTGCAATGATACATCAAAGCCATTCAACCCCAAGCAGCAGTAGCGAGAGAATAAAAGAGAAAGAGAGAGAGAGAGAGAGAGAGAGAGAGAATAAATAACTTGATTTTAAACTCTCTGCCTAACACAGAGCCAAGCAGAGCAGAGAGCAGGCTTTCACACCCGCACGCCTCACACACTCACACAACACAATGAGCATATTAAATCATAAGATAGGGACTTTTTCTTTTTTAAATGCGGATGCTCTCTCTCCCTCTGGGTTTTTTCTTGGTGAAGCCCCTGAGGAAAACATAGGTTCCCAGTCTCTGATGATAACCTCAGGCAGGCCCTGAGTGAGCGCAAGCTCAGATCTCTGGGCGATGGTGGGGTGGGGGGGTTGGGGGGTTGTTTGATGCGAGACGCAGAGGACAGTGGAGAGAGGAAGGGAGGACTTCTTGGAGAACTGCGGGAGGGGGAGATGGGTAAGCCTCACAGCAAAGAGCCCTGATTGAGAATGAGATGTTGCTTCTTGCAACATCTCTTCTGACGAGCCTGAAAGAGCTCACACCCACACACTCAGACACACTAACTCACCTCCCACCTCCCCTCTCTCTCTCTCTTACACACACATGTACACGCACACACACACACACACACACACACGCACACACACCAGTCTCATATTGAGTCTCTCTGTAGAGTTAGAGCAGGCTAAAAATAAGCACCCTCATGCACAGAGGGGCGAGAGTATGCTGTCATTTTCTCCTCTCTCCTCTTTTCCCTCTGAGCCTCCTCTCTGCCATCAGCGGTGATGCCGTGGCGGGGGAGAGAGGCAGCGGAGCCGTAGTCGCTGCAGGCAGGAGCTCGATTGAACTTCTCCCCAGCACCGCGCCGTTTCAACGGGGAAGAAAGACAAGGTGCTCGTCTTTAAGTAAAGGGTGAGGATTAACGACC
This sequence comes from Clupea harengus, assembly GCF_900700415.2. Taxonomy (NCBI): domain Eukaryota; kingdom Metazoa; phylum Chordata; class Actinopteri; order Clupeiformes; family Clupeidae; genus Clupea; species Clupea harengus. The sequence goes on along the minus strand of NC_045171.1, from coordinate 19,381,583 downwards.
TGTTAGGCCTTCCTCTGGTGGATAACACACATGCATATACACACGCACGCTTACACACACACACACACACACACACACACACACACACACACACACACACACACACACACACACACACACACACACACACACAGTCACACAAGACATAGGGGCATCACAGGTTAGGCTTCATCTGTGCTCATTATTCACAGGTTAAATGATTGTATGATTATTTGAAGACTACAGATATCTCTCTCTCTCTCTCTCACACACACACACACACACACACACACACACACACACACAAACACAGAGAAGAAGAGCGAAGCAAACATAAAAGTCATCAAACTTGTGGGAGCTGTGGTTCTATCATCTAGTGTTTATGACTCATACCTGTCTGGGTGAAGGTGAATGGTTGGTTGGAGTGTGTGTGTGTGTGTGTGTGTGTGTGTGTGTGTGTGTGTGTGTTTCTGTGTCTGGGGGGTGTGTGTGTTTGTGTGTGTCCGTGGTTAAGCACTGTTGCTGTTCTCTCAGCATTGTGTCATTTTCATCACAGCGAAATTTGATATGACCCAGATGTATAGTCATGCATTTTTGATGTAATATCTGTTTTGTATGTATTTATCCTGTCTGTCTGTAAGCTCTTGGGTATGGTGCGTTGAACAACAGAAATATTTTTGAAAGTAAGAAAGAGAGAGAGAGGGAGACAATATATTTGACTCAAAGATCCCCTTTAAATTATGGGTCACTGCAGCCTACACCCTGGAGCTAGTATTTTCACAACACATTCTTGCCAACTGTAGCCAACCAGTGGCCTTTAATGTAAGAGGAATTTAAGTATCTGTAAGAAAAATGGCAATTGCTCTTAATGCTTGTTTTCATACCCAGCCAATATTGATTAATAATTGGTTTCATTATGCTTGTGTGATCACTGTTAATTAACGATGAGCTAAAGCTCTCGGTAGTGCTATTTGGAGAGACAGGATGATAATGTAGACCGTGACATCACAGGGTCGAACATTAAGATGTTCTGCTCAGAATTCATAGACTAAATCGAACTTCTAATGTAGACATCAAGGTACTGAAGTAAAGCAGCCTCACGACATCATAAAGAGGAAGCCAAAGCCTAGAAGAACAGTAGAGTGGAGTTTTTTTCTTTAACTTGGCTATCTTGCTATTTGTTCTGAAAATTGCATACGCTCTTGGCTCCTCTTACATACATATAGGTTTTTCATGTATGGCTGATACTGATAGACCTGGGTGTAGTCTGACAGGACAAATGGGTGTCTAGCATGCTGTCTCTGAATGACACTCACCAACCACAAGGAAATGAATGAAGAAGTGAATAAGTCAGTTTGCAAGTTAAATATATAGAGTGGCATGAAACTATTTCTGATAGTGCCCTGTGTTATCAGCAGTCCAAGCAGCCTTATAGCTGCTAGGTTAGAGCTCATGGTAGGATATCACCTGCAAGGTGAGCTATGCCCTTAGAGGAAAGTACTACAAAACATCAGACACTCCTTGACTTCCCATCCCGCTGTGCAATAGCCTGACCAGTGGAGAGACATCAGTTATTAGATGCGGGTCACAGCGCCAGTGTAGCGGTCATGATCTGGCTTTGCCGCTCTCTTAACACGACCCTCTGAACATGTCACACACATCGCTGCCCTCTAAGAATGGGTGTAAGCTCCTAGTTCCAGAGGCTGTGGATGTTTAGGTCCCGAGACAGTCACTCTGGACAAGACAGCAGCAGCAACAGGCATGTGGAGTGAAAAGATCAATATATAAGAGTGGAAAATATAATTATTATTGTTTTTTTTTATTATCGTTAATAATAATAATAGTAATAATAATAATAACAATAATAATAATAATATTTGTATTACAATTTGACAATTTGAAAGCCTTTATTGTCATTGTATAGCTCTGCATACAACGAAATTTGGAGCGCTGCTCCTGTTGTGGCCATGAGGAACAACATATAACAACAACACGAATACAATAAAGTAAATAAAAGATTTAGAAGGTAAAATAAGAACTGTCATTCCAATTTACACAAAGTGCAATGGTATGTAGTATAATTACTCCCCTGAGAGACGTTGCAATAATGCACAGTCCTTGCATATCCTCCAAGCATGAATAGAAGTACCATTATTGTCTCACACATAAGAGGTTAGGAGGATTGGGTGACTGCAGTAGAATAAAGTGACTGAAGTAATAATGTTTCACATTTGATATTCCACGTTTTAGTGCATGTGTTAGTTTATCATTCTGATAGCCATTGGGAAAAAACTGTCCTTCAGACGCGTGGTCTTTGCTCATGAGGACCTGTACCGCATGCCAAAGGGCAGGATATTAAACAGGTGGTGGCCTGGGTGTGATGGGTCCTTGATGATGTTTTTGGCCCTACTGCGGCAGCGGGAGCAGGCAATGTTTTCCAGGGAGGGCAGTGAGCAGCCAGTGATTTTTTGGGCTGTGTTAATTAGTCTTTGGAGGGCTCTCTTGTCTGCCGCAGAGCAACCGGAGTACCACACCGAGATGCAGTACGCCAGTGGTGTAGATGTAAAAGGCCACCAGCAGCTTACACTCCAGGTTGTTTTTTTACCGCTGCCATACCTTTTTGACTATTGCTGAGGTGTTGGCAGACCAGGAGAGGTCATCTGATATGTGTGCTCCCAGGAATGTCCCCGTTGATGTGGAGTGGGGCTGGGTCTGCACTTCACCTCCTGTGGTCCAGAATGAGTTCAGTGGTGGTGTTTTTTTGTGGTGTTCAGTGACAGATTTTTGTCTGAGCACCACACTGCCAGTTTCTGTACCTCATCTCTGTAAACTGATTCATTTCCTGAGATGAGTCAGATCACAGTAGTAGCAATCGGCTACTGTCAGTGTCAATAATAATAATAATACAATTACAGTGAAGCATTTTTTCCGAAAAACTTCTCAATAGTAACTTCTCAGTGCTACAAGAATTTGGGAAACAATCAAAAGGAATAAATCATTCCAGTCCACCATATTGGTATGACCCATACAACCACCAGCGATTTCTGTGCTGTGCTGAACACAAAAGATGAAGTAAATCAAATCATGGTGGTCTTTGCGGTGGTCAATATGTCCAAGCATTCAATGGCTATTAAATAAATGACAGCCATAGGTTACCTGCTGAATATTTTTCATTGTAAAATGTGCATCAATGGGTCCCTCAGCAAAGACAGACCACACAGAGGTACATCTTATAACCCATCTACAATATTCTATATCTATGGTATCCACTTGTTCTTAAAATATCCCTGGAACATGCCAGAATGCCAGTGAAAAATGAAGGTCTAGACACACAAACTGGAGTGCTCTGCTCAACATCATTTGGACAGAACACAGCAATGAATGGAGACTCAAGAGGGAACTCACTTTAAAATGGCATCCTCCATAGAGCTCTCCTGACAGATGTAGTATCTAATTCGTGCCAAATTTGGTTGAGCATGAGACAAAAACAAGAGGGAAGAAAATGAACTGTCAATTACCCTTCTGCTCATAACAAACTATCTACCCAATCCCTTTTATATATAGTATATATCCACGAGTGATCTGTGTAATGAGATTTCAAGAGGAGCACTTTTTTTGTTCATAATCTACATTTGTTTTACACACACACAGAGAAACACACACACACACACACACACACACACACACACACACACACACACAATAAAGTGCTAAAAACCAACTACGACTCAGATGGCTGAGAAAAAGACCCAGGCACAATACAGAACCTGCAAAGAGATGAGCTCAGAAGAACAGAAGAAAGAGAAGTGAGTTGAAGGTGGGGGGACATCGGTGAGACTACTGTAAGAGCGGTGCGAGTGAGCTCAGAGAGACGGACTGAATAGAGAAAGGTTGGTGCGAGTGTGTGTGTACTTGCGTGTGTGTGTGTACTTGTGTGTGTGTGTACTTGCGTGTGTGTGTGTACTTGCGTGTGTGTGTGTGTGTGTACTTGCGTGTGTGTGTGTGTTTGTAAATGTTTGTGAGTGTCCATTTGTGAGAGCGTGGGCTTATGTGTAGGTGGTTTCAGTTCTGTCAATGTGAGCATTTCTGGATTTTGTGTGTGTGTGTGTGTGTGTGTGTAATAGGCATCTTTTCGTAGAAGGAGAGCTGTGTGTGTGTGTGTGTGTGTGTGTGTCTTTATGTGTGTATGTGTGTATGTGTGTGTGTGTGTGTGTGTGTGTGTGTGTGTGTGTGTGTGTGTGTGTGTGTGTGTGTGTGTGTGCGTGTGTGTGAATGTATCTGTATAGGTCTGTGTGCCTCCCTCGTCCCCTCTTGGCTAATGTATATGTCAAAGCCTTTAGTTCATTCTGAGTCATTTGCACAGAAAATCTTTTTCTCTCATTTTTCAGGCAAATGAAAAGCACCACGCACTGAAGTCATTTGGGTGTGGGGGCAATACATCTGTTCCCCTCTCACACACACACACACACACACACACACACACACACACACACACACACACACACACACACACACACACACACACACACACACACACACACACACACACGCACGCACAAACATACTGACCAGCTCAGCATATTGTAAGTACCTGAGCACACCTCCCATAAAATGCTGCCTCTCCACACACACACACACACAAACACACAAACAGACACATACACACACACACACACACACACACACACACATGTGGCTTCGGCAATGTGAGCATATGTTTAAAGGCTGATGAAGACCACTGTCTTGGGGAAGTGCAGTGAGGTGCTGCTGAGAGAGACAGAAAAAGGAGGAGGGGAAAAATCAATATGAATACATTCAGCAACATGAAGATATGAAGTAAGAAGAAGCAATGAAATAAAATAAAATAAAATAAAATAAAATAAAATAAAAGCTCAGCTGAGCTCTTCTTTGAAGCAGACACAAGTTGAGGAGGCTGTGTGGTGGTAACGCGTGCACACACCCACCCACACACACACACACACACACACACACACACACACACACAAACACAAACAAACACGCTCATACATGTTCACACATACCCAAGGGATGTCAGTGGATCAATTGTGGCTGGTAACCTCGGTCACGGCAGGCTGTTGAACTTTCTCTTCTTGTCGTTAAATCTATCCCTGATCATTCGCTCGCTCTACCACCCCCCCACCCCCCCTTTTGTTCGATCGACCCATTGAGATCACCGGAGCTAGACCTTTGAACTCCAACCACCATTTCTCCCAGTAGTCCATAGTGGAGCAGGCTTCAAAGGTTGAGGGGTCACGTTTTTAACATAACCACTGTTAATTAAAGGGATAAGTTCATTAGCTGAGTATAAATTAGCAAAGTGGCACAGCAGCAATGCTGGTGACCAGTGATGGGTATCAAACAACTTGGAGCGCAACTGTGTGTCTGTGTGTGTGTGTGTGTGTGTGTGTGTGTGTGTGTGGCTTCCTGTGTCTGTGAGTGAGTGTTTTTGTGTCTGCGTGTGTATATGTGTGTGTGTGTGTGTGTATTTGTGTGTTTGACCGTGTGTATATACTGAGGTATTAAAGTCTCCACACTCCAAGTCTCCAGCTGACACTGTGCTAGTCATGTTTGAACATTCCCTCACACCGCGGCTGCCATGCGATTGTTATCAGGCATCACACAGCTGCGCTGACAGCCCAGCAGGGCACAAGCAGGACCCAAAATTGTACCCGCCGTGGGTCTCAGTTACAACCTGAGATCTGAGCAGCGAGAGACTTGATGATACAGCACGATCAGAACGTTAGGCCTCCAAGCAAGGCAAGAATGCATTGGCCACACAGCGGAGAGGAGGCTACGTCTCTGGGCAATAAATTCCAGCGTGGAAGCCCACTCGCTGGCTCTTCAAACAGGCTGCCCATGGCTCGCCACGCTAAGACTGAGGAGAAACAGACAGTTGTCCCCCCATGGTCGTCAGGGAAGATATGTTAAGGAGCATGCTTACTGAGACCACGCCAAGTACCTGGCCCCTTACATTTCAATGAATTTTAACAGTGGTGGTCCTTACGCACACACACGTATAAACCCGCTCAAGAAATAATCGTGGCAACATGCCGGCATCCACCCACGTCGTCACGAGTGGCAAGTCACATCCATGGTGATCCAGTGCCATAGCAACCATTCCCAGGAACGAGCAGAGAGAGGTGCAACGCTCAAGCGTGTGTTGGAGGGGGTAGTTTGAACATGAACGTGTGTGTGTGTGTGTGTGTGTGTACGTGTGTGTGTGTGTGTGTGTGTGTACGTGTGTGTGTGTGTGTGTGTGTGTGTGTGTACGTGTGTGTGTGTACGTGTGTGTGTGTGTGTGTGTGTGTGTATGTGTATGTGTATCATTTGGGCATCTCGCTGAAGGTAACAAACACTAAGCCCACCACGGGCACTGAGGGGAAGAGGTTGAGAGAGACTTCACAGCGTTCATCCCCTCCCCTCACTCAATAAAAGAAGCACCCAGCCTGTTAAACGCACCGTGAGGTTCTCGGAGTCTCCTTCAAAGTTAATTGGTAAAGTTGGCGAGTCAGAGAACACCTCCACTGGGTTCCCTCCGATTTGGAGCCTTTATTGGGCCAGAGGTCGCAGCCGTGCCCGGCCTGTGGAAAAAAAAAAAAAACGGCGAGACAGATGGAGAGATGAGGAGGAGGAGGAGAAGGGGAAAGGTTGTTTTGCCCTCCCTAGTCTCTTCAGATCAGAGTGGAAGACTATCCATGCTAATTCTCCAAAGGGAGAAAAAGGATCAGGAAAGAGTGTTTGACTGCGTGTGTGTTAGCATGCGAGACAGAGAGGGGAGGAGGAGGAGGAGGACAAATGAGATGACGTCTCTGAATAAAACGTCGGAGGTGCCTATCTCAGTCTGTGCTGGAGTGGTCTGTTATCGTCAGGTCCCATTTTATGGGCCTGGGTCACAGAGAGCCAGGGGTTCAAAAGTGACGTGAGGCAGTCAAGATCCATCAAGTGTTGGCACAGTAGCAGTGTGTGTGTGTGTGTGTGTGTGTGTGTGTGTGTGTGTGAGTACAGGCCTGCTCGTGCCTGGTTCACTTACTGACAAGTAAGAGAGTGGTGAGTAAGAGGTGTGTGTCTCTTCTGAGGACTGGGCCGATTAGAATCGGAGCCGATGTTTCGGGCTCATGGCATCGCACGGAATAAATAAATGCTATCAACTCCTTGCACTAACTCGGGCCTCTCTGGAGCGACACATTTCTCATTACTCCCCAGTAACCTGTTAGAATATCACCAGGCAAATGACATTATCAAATATTTGCAGACGGCTCTGCTGCCGAAGCAGTGGCTCAAATTAATTGATTTCCGTCTGTCTCCCCTCCCCGCCCGTCTAAGTGAGGCTGCGAGCACGGCAGCGATTGAGGTTATTGCACACTCCCATTACCACCAAGACCCAGGTTTCGGGAATGGGGTGGGGGTGGGGGGTTGTCGCAGATTTGATATGCGCTTATTGTCACAGCAATCAAAATGCCAAGATCAGCTCCGTATCCGGTGTGCTCTGTTTAATTCCTCCGAGCTGCTGCAGCAGCAGCAGGAGAGATGAAGTTATGATCTCAGTGATCTCATTCATTTGAGATGTGGTGCGCTGCCTTTGTTTGTTGTTATTTGCTCGCGTGAGTACTGCCAGGATGCGCCTCCCTTTTGACGCTGCCTGTGGAAAAGCCTTGTGCGGCGATTATCCTCATTTAACACAAACATATTTGCATTACGTTTTTGCAGCGCGCTCATGGAGATGTGATCATTTCACATGCAATGAACAAAGGGCCACAAACACTTAGAATCCACTCTAAATAAATAAATCTGTGAGAACGTGCATGATCGGTTTGTACACTCGCACACTTGGAGAAATAGAAACAGTGCCATCAAGTGGCGAGAAGGAATAATGGACAAGCACACACAGACGGTAACTGTAAAGAAAAACACACACACATACACATAACCTCCCACACACCGACAAAGACATTATGTATAACAACATTTGCTGCCTGCCAGGTGTTATTTTCAACAGGATGCTCTTACCAAATCCACAATTCTGTTGATGTAAAACAGCTAACTTCTCAAGTGGGTATATCATTCTACATTTGCCAAGTAAAAATGTGAATAACAAATACCACCGCAGAGCAGACAGAAATGGAGTGAGGAGAGGAATTTGAGAAGAATAGGAGTATTCATAAAGACTTACACTACAATATTTCTCCCAAAAATGACATGAATACATTTGTCATTATTATTTTGAGAAAGTTTGTCATTATTTTGAGATACTAAGTCAATATTTTGAGAAAGTCTCTCATTATAGTGATGTACAGGATCTTTTTTTCCATCACACTGGCGGAAATGGGCCTCCATAAGAAAGGAAACATTGAAGCACTTTTCCTTAGCATTTAGAGAATTCAACCAGCTCTTATCTTGGTTGCCACTTAGACACTTCTGGGTCATTTCACTCAGTTAGGAGCCTTCCTAAGCAAAAAAGACTATTCGACCGCAGCAAATGATTCGGAAACACTACCCTGGATTCATCATTGAGCACATGACCTTGGCACCATGTCCATGCGACATTGCCTAACTGATGAAGTTATAATCGACGGTACCTAATAAAATTAAGTTTGATGGCTTGTATTTTCCAGTTTTGCCATCGCGCAGCATTAGTCAATTTTGTCTCGATGATGAAAGTTCCCCCGCGCGCGAGGAGATAAACGTTATCTAAATGGTTTATTACAAACAGGTGGGAATAGGCGCGCGGGTAGTACTGGCCTATTTATCCACACTGAAGGCACAAGACTAAGCAGCCGGCGCCAGAACACATAAATCTCACTGACAAACATCTCACCGCAATATGTGCCGCGTTTAGAGATGCAACACTTTCACCTTGTCTAATTAAGAAGATTCGCCCATTAGTATGCGAGCTCGTTCATCGGGGATTAATGAATCATTTCAGCATTCCGGGCAGAACGGTGATTTGACACTGAGTAAAAATCCACTGTCGTTTCCTATCACAAACACACCTCGTCAATGTCGGGCAAGTGCATAGCCCAAAGGAGGTTATGATTTTGTTGTTTTACATGCCCACACGGAATGTAATGAGAATGAAGAAACTTGAATGTAAAACACACACACTCTCTCTCTCTCTCTCTGTGTGTGTGTGTGTGTGTTTGTGTGTGTCTATGTGTATTGTATTTTTGTGTATAAGTGTATATTGAGGTTTGCACCATTGATTAGAATGTGTGATGTTCTCTCTCTCTCTCTCTCTGTCAGTGTGTGTGTGTGTTTGTGTGTATCTGTGTCTGTGCACGCGTCCGTGTGGGTGTGTGTGTTTTTCCAATTCAGCATCTGTGAAGTGCATCAGCTGCCCATAGATCAAGCACCCCCACTTCCTGGCATTAGACTGTGTTAAAAGAACGCATCTATACTTTATCTGCTGAGCACTTTCATCAACACAATCTCTCAGATCAATGAGAAAGGAACAGCATCAGTGAGTGCATCTGAGCACACACCCTCTGTGTACACAAGTAGAGACAAACACGCACACACACACACACACACACACACACACACACACGCACACACACGCACACACACACAGTGAGCGATGGAGGAGAGAAAACACACAAATACTCCTGGAATGATCTCCTTGCCCATATTCTCGCTCTCTCTCTCAAACACACACACATCCGCAAGAGGTGTTTGCCAGCTCTCTCTCTCTCTCCCACACACACACGTTCTGTGCCAACCAGAGCTTTGACATTTCATACACTACATACACACATCCTCGTCTCCATGAGTACACATGAAACCCACGTAAAGCTAGCCCAAGCTAACAGCTGGAGCGGACAGATGCCAATGTTTTGGTTGCTCTGTCAGATGAGGTGGCTCAGGGGGAGACTCCCAAAGCCCTGAGAGATCAGCAGTCCACCTGCACACACCAGAGAGAGAGAGAGATAGAGAGAGAGAGAGAGGAGAGAGACATAGACAAAGGAGGAGAGGAAGGGAGGGAGAGAAAAAGTAAGAGAAAGAGAGAGATGGATAGAGGGAGGGACAAGAAGAATGAGAGTTGGAGTGAGAAACAGGAAGTCAATTATTTGAAAGAGGCTGAGCCTGTGTGTGTGTGTGTGTGTGTGTGTGTGTGTGTGTGTGTGTGTGTGTGTGTGTGAGAGAGAGAGAGAGGGGAGAGGGGATCATCAGAGAGAGGGAAAGGAAAGGACACATTTAGAGAGATGAGGGAGGGGGGTAGATTGTGAGACAAATTGTTCATTATTGCACCTGCACACATTATAGAAAGATGGGGACAGAGGGGACGAGAGAGGGCTTCATGTGCTCTCACCACACAGAAAGGATGGGGACAGAGAGGATGAGAGAGGGCTTCATGTGCTCTCACCACACAGAAAGGATGGGCACAGAGAGGGGGGTCACTAGTCTAGCTCTCTAAACAAGAGGGAGAGAGACGGACATCTGTCTGTGTGTGCATATATAAGAGGGAAATCATGAGAGACTGACAGAGACGGGGTGGTAAAACTGTCTGCCTATCCAAACATTTGGGAGAGAGACACATCTCTCTTTCTGTACATAGTTTGAGTGAGAGTGGAAAGAGAGAGAGAGGGAGAGGTCACCTGTGTCCCTACCTAAACACAAGGGAGAGAGACACATCTGCCTGCCTGCACATGAGAGAGACATGAGAGAGAGAGAGAGAGCGAGAGAGAGAGAGAGAGAGAGAGAGAGAGAGAGAAAGAGAGGCCATCATCACTCATTACTAGTCAACTAGCAGTCCCACTCTGGAGTACATCTCTTCACGGTGGTCATTTCAGCTGGCTAAAAGCCACTAGTGCTATTCTGGCAACTACTGCTATTCTGGTGTGTGTGTGTGTGTGTGTGTGTGTGTGTGTGTGTACTCTCCCTTTCAAAGCACCACTAGTCCATTACTGGCCCTGCAGCTCACTCCAAACGCCACACATAGCCCCTGTGTGTGGTTCCCTAATGACAGGACCCAACACGTGGACACGAGGTGGTGAGAGGTTCCAGAGAGGAGGTCTGTGCGTGGGCATGACCAGGCTATGTTAGACCAGTGGCTAGCCTGTGTGTGTGTGTGTTCTATCTGTCTGTGTGTAAATGCACATGTGTGTGTGTGTGTGTGAGTAAAGAAAGATGGAGAGAGGGAGAGATGATGCATTTGCTCTGTCCCTCTTACAAAAATTAAAAAAGCAGACAGACAGAGAGACATGCCAGGAGTGTTTTTCAGGGTCTGAACAGATAACACGTGTTCAGCATTTCAAAAGCCGAGCATTTTGTGTGAGTGACTCGGACATAGAGTACGGCACCGCACACTGCCACTGCCACTGGAGAGCAGCTATTCAGCTGTGAAGGGAGCGCACAGCCATCACGAGAGAGCAGCACCTCTCCTATGGTCATTTAAAAGGACCATTAACTTACCCCAGCAAATGTGCCATGAATAAATGTGTGTGTGTGTGTGTGTGTGAGAGAGTGTGCGTGTGTGTGAGTCCCTGGGTGTTCATATGCATGTATGTGTGTGTGTGTGTGTGTGTGTCTGTGAGAGAGTGTGTGTGTGTGTGTGTGAGTCCCTGGGTGTTCATATGCATGTGTGTGTGAATCCCTAGGTGTTTAGATCAGAGAGTGCATGTGTGAGTGAACGCTTGCGTATATTTGTGTGTGTGTGTGTGTGTGTGAGACTGAATGATTGTGTATGTGAGTGTGTGAACGTGTACACGTACATGTGGACACGACACGGTTGCCCTCTTCCTCTAGCTAAAGGGAAGGTGATAAATGTCAGTAGATCTCTTGACTGATTTAAGCAAACTGAATGGATTGATCACATACACGCAGGAGAATGAGAGGTTTAACAATGCACACACACACAAAGAAATTTTATTAAATGTTTTTAAATGGTAATTCGATTTCTCCACTGCCTTGACTTTTCCCCTTCCTCGATTGACACAGCCAAAGCAGCGTGAAGCATGAATAACAATAGTAGCATGAAAAGCAACAATTACAATAACTACAGTTTTTTACAATAATTTTCACACTTGTCACAATGCCATGTCCACTTTTTCAAAACTCCACACAGTGTGCGTTACAAACACACACACCTGAGCACATCAATTGACCTTTTGTGCAAAATGCACTACAACCACCAAAACACTTCAAACTTCACCCAAAAGTGACTCATGCTGCCATAACTACTTAATATGCTCTCTCCAATTAAATGATTTTTATCACTCAATGTACAATGGACTCAAAAACACAGACAGCTTGAAACAAAACATATATATATTTGTCTTTTTGTATTCTTTAGTTTTGCATAGTTTAGTGTTGCATTGCAAAATAAAATAAAAACTTGACACCTCTTACAGAACATATTTTAAAACAAATACAGTAAATATAAAATCCAGCTGAATGCTTGAAAACAGCTCTATGCTACATTTTCTGTAGTATACTATAGTACATAAGTGTGCAGACACTTCTTTCCCAGTACAGTAAGTGAAACACCACATGAGACACCCACTAGAAGTGTTACAGTACCGCAACATTCTCCCTTGCCTTGAATCTTCAGGGGGAAATTAATCTTTTGCATACCTAATTTTAGGGTCACTTTGTCATTGACATGACTTACATATGTGACTAAGCTAACAACCGACCTAAGTGGGGAGGGGCTAAACACAGCAGTGATGGCTACCTAGTATGTCGTAGGTTACCCAAATAAATGGATGTAAACAGAGGCTGTTACAAGCAATAAATAGTTTATTTTCAATTTGTTATGATGGTTATTGCACACATAAAAGGGGAGGTTGGTCAGGGGAGTCTTACAACAGGTAGGAGGGGGATACAATAAACACAAAAGAAAAGAAAAAAAATCAGAATTGTTTTTATTGCCAAGTAAGGAACCTACCAGGAATTTTCTTTTAGCATATTGGTGCAGACAATAAACATAACATAAGTAATACAGACACCAAACAGAAGCCTAACCAAATATTCCTGACAGTTGCTCAACTAGAATTGAAGGTCTATTTTCTAGGGGTGGGAATCTCTTGGCACCTCACGATTCGATTCCGATTCAGTGGTCAACGATTCGATTCTAAACCGATTATCGATTCTCAATTCTAAACCAATAAAACGATTATCGATGCATGTCGATTTTTAAAACATTTGAGTTTGCTACTCAGTCTCAAATCACTTCCTACTTTGTGTTTGATAATTAAAGAAAATCAACAGATGAATTACCTTCTCTATTTTTTATTAGAGAAAAAGCTTTTCCTTGTCACAATTATGACTTTCAATGAACAATGCAATAATCGATGCAGCTTGCATGTCAACATAAAATGGATGTGTTAAAAAAAAAAAAAAAAAATCGATTATGAACTTTTCTGAATCGAGACAGAATCGTTCTAGAGAGAATCGAGAGAAATCGAAAAATCGATTTTTTTCCCACCCCTACTATTTTCACACATAGGTGTAATACACTGCAAGTATCAAAAGTGCCAATAAACCACAGAGAGAACACACATGAATCGTGCAAACCCACACTTGGCCACTAGGGCGTGCACACAGCAAAACTAGGGGAGAGGCTACAGGTATTTGGCCAGGTAGTCCAAGTCTTTAGAATGGGTCACAGCTAGTGGACATGGGGGTGGGAGGGGGGAAACAAGACCAGAGGTGAACAAACAAAAACAAACTCACACTGATCATTAACCGTGGGGAAGGAGGGCCTGAGTGCATCAACCAGTATCACGGCACAATAATGGGACAGTGGCTTAGGCTAACCTCGCTTAATGAAAACCAAATAAAAGGCAGGGGAAAACAGTGGTCAAACTGTTGCACAGCCAGCCTGCTGTGATCTAATAATCACCCAATGATACACAACACATACGTGCAATGGGCGGTGACACAGAACACACAAGCATGCCGAAGCGGTCGCCAGTGAAATTTGTCCTCTGGCTTTAACCCATCCGAGCTGTCCTTCCTCAGGGGCAGCCAGGAGCAGTGGGCCGCCTTTATGGCGCCCGGGGACCAAGCCAAGTGCCCATGTCCAGTCCTGCTCAGGGACGGACAGGAGCGCGATCTGCTCTTCTGCATGTTTTTTTTTTTTTTTTTAATATTGGGGTTCTTTGTGGAGGAAACCCTTATGAACACAGGGAGAACATGTACATCTACGGTAGAGAACACATGTGGCAGGGGTTTTCGACTGGTGCTGTTGTGATACAAAATAAATCAATACCACAACTACACGTCGCCTACCTTGGGCGTCTGAATATTCCCGTAGTCAAGGGAGGGATGGAGTGGAGCAGCAATAAGGGGAGGCTCGCCACGCTACGGTGACACGAGCCACAGGTCACAGCACCAACAAACCACCGTTTTCTGGAGGCAGACAAGTTCAATTTATGAGCGAGCCATGGTATGCACGGTTAAAAAGTGTTCAAGTATTTACCATCTCCCCTTCCCTCACGTAAACAACCAAGACTCATCAGTTTGTTTGATAGCTAGCATGCTACAAACGGAGATGGCTATAGCAAATCATGAACACTGCAACGCAGTGGCTAGTTGTAGTGAAACGTATGAATTAACATGAAACAGTTTACATACCAATGCCACGACGTGGAGTTGCGACAAAGAAACCCAGCGTGCTCCTATCCTTAGCACGAGTAGCCTACTGCCAGTGACGGCAACTTGTGTCCCACAAACTAACAAAGCACCCCTATATCTCCCGGAAGAAATGACGTGCCCATTTACCCCAAGCCGTGCCGACAGGTGGGCGCAATTAATGTGAGCCTAATGAGCAAACATGCTCACACAGCAGCAATAGTGGGAAAACGTCTTCAGCGAAAACTGCACCTATGTTTTACTATCATACATGCTCATTTCAGTGTTCAATAGTTGGTAACAAGGCTGCAAACAAACAAAACAAAGTAGAAAATGGAATACATTTCCCGCAAAAATCTTAATAATATTTTAAGTGTATAGTTTCATTTGTCTATCAAAACACAGCAGATTTCCATCTACAGTGATGTAAATGTTGTTCAGTTTTTAACTGAACTGTTTGGAGTAGTATCTAAATGTCTGCAAAAATTGCTGTAGTTACAGTTTTGCTGATGGTGAACATTGACCGAGACAGGTATTCATGAATTTTGGAAAAGTGGTCATTGAATGCATTTTGTATCAAAGTAATGAAAAATGTATCCACAGTTTAGTTTACATGGCCACACATACTGATATGGTGAATGTGTGTTTTGAAAACGTGGTATTGATTATTGTAAAAAAAAAAAACTGTAATACCAACTGTTCCTACTAACTCACTGAACAGAAACAAAACAAAACAAAACATAACCCAAGTCTTTTTCCACCATTTCAACACTCAATACCATGTCCACTTTTTCAAAACTTCACACACAGTGGGCTTTACGGACACTACAACCATCAAAACACTTCATACTTCACCCAAAAGTGACTCATGCTGTCATAACTAAAGCATATACTCTCTTCCATTAAACTACTTTATCACTCAATGTACAATGAACTAAAAAAACAAAGACAACTTGAAGCATTGCAAAATGCATATATCATGCGTTGCTGTATCCTCTATTTTTGCACAGTTTAGTGTTGCATTGCAAAAGAAAAGAAAAACGTACGACACCTCGTACGACACCTTGTAATATAAAATAAAATATGAAATTCAGCTACATGCCTCAAGACAGTTTAATGCTACATTTTATGTGGTATACTATAGTACAAAAAAAGTTTGCAGACACTTTTCTTTCCCAGTACAGTAAGTGAAACAACAACACATGAGACTACCACTAGAAGTGTCCTGCAGCCCTATTGCTGATCCCCGGTAAAATCTTTATAAACTTCACATTTACAGTACCGCAACATTCTCCCTTGCTTTGAATCTTTAGAAAGAATCTTTAGCACATCTTATCCACACTGCAAAAACTGCTTTTCTAACCTAGGGTTATTATTCTTATATTAAGATGAAAAAATCTAGTTGGTCTTGTTTTAAGCAAAATTATGCTTAAATATGTAATAATTTGTCTTAAATCTAGAGGGGCATTTTTTGCAGTGCACACCCAGCTGTTGCCATGACACCAATAACAAACCTTTTGTGATCTGTTGGTTTGCCTGTCACAATACTGTATATACCACTTTTGAGTTTGGCAAATTTACCATGTGTCATCAGTTGTACAGTGGTTAGTATTGTTGAATAACAAGTATCTGACCTGGGTTCCATTCCTGGGCAATGCAAGATGCTATTGTAAGTCACTTTGGACAAAAGTGTTTGTTATACTTGCATTTTTGGGTCACTTTGTCTCATTGATAGCCCATGACTTACACATACAACAGTACTAGTGGGGAAATGTCTTCAGCGACAACTACATCTATATTTTTCCTTCATACATGCACATTTCAATGCAAATGCTGTACTGCAGCACTTTTGCATAGTTGTATAGTATAGTTGGTAACAAGGCTGCAAACAAACTAAACAAAGCAGAAAACTGAATACATTTTCAGCAAAAATGATAGAATAATCTGCCTTATTTTAAATGTATAATTTCATTTGTCTGTCAAAATTCAGCCTCTTTCCATCATGATCAAAATGTTGTCCAGTTTTGAACTGAAAGTTTACTGTTTTGAACAGAGTATCTAAATGTGGGCAACAATTGCTGAAGTTGCACAGAGTTTTGCTGGTGGTGAACATTGACTGAGACAGGTATCCATGAATTTCGGAAGAAGTGGTCTTGACGGCATTTTGTATATAAGCAATGGAAAAGTATCCACAGTTTAGCTCACATAGTCTACTATGTGTTTTGAAAAAGTGTACATGGTATTGAAACAAGTGTGAAAATGATTGGACAAACCTGCAATCTGTCCTTGACCTGAAGAGGGAGTTATCAGTGAGGAGGAAGAATTACTTTTTATACCTTTTGGTCCAATAATTAGCCTACTTTCAATGGAAAAGACAGATATGCTGGCAGCGTGTGGGGGGCTATAATCAGAGTCATTGTCACACCTCTCTCTCCCTCTCTCTTGCGGGAATACATGACAAATGCATTCAGTCAGCTCCAAATTAAAAGAGGCCCATGCATGGAATAAGGTTTGATTATTACCTCTGTTTGCAAGGCAGTGCTTGTAATTTGGGCCAGGCCATTGCGATTGTCAAAAATAAATCTGGATCATGGGTCTATCTGTATGGGTTTTACACCTCAGAGGTCTGCTTGCAGGGGAGACAAGGCTCTTCTTTGGCTTCTGGCCACCATTGTGCTCTCTCTGGAAAATACAGATAATAGAGGCAAAATATATGTAGTTCTGTAATGTGTCCAGAAGGGGGTGCCAAAAGCGAACTATGTTTATTTAACATAAGCGGAAATTCAGTCTTGGCTCACAGCACATCTCATCAAACACATACACACACACACACACATTAACCCAAAGAAACACACACAAAACACATTCTTACAAACACTCACAAGAAAATCACTCATCCTGGCCACAACTACAACACACACAAAAAATACAGACAAATGCATACCGTGGGAGATTCCGACTGATCCCTAGACCTACTTATGTCTCAACAGTCATATATTATGACTATCACTATACGTCAAGATCTGATCTCCTCCACTTCTGAGCTATATTCATGTATCTATTTACCTTATGTTTAATCTGTCATCAACATCTCACCTCTTTCATTTGAGCTGTGGTCAGGGAGCAAGTAAGTGCTTAGTTGGCTGACGGACATCCCCATAATTTTGGCATATACCAAAATAACACATAATGTGATCATGTGAGTGTGGTTAATACCAAAACAGCCGCAGGAGGTCATGTGAGGTGGACGACTCTAACAGCCGAGCTGCTGTTAGGCCTTAGGATCCACACAACAGACCTTATTGTTGGGGCCAGAACGCTGGTCTGCAAAAGGTATTTTCCGGGGCCTTCTGGACTGCTGTGATACAACTAGAGACTTGGCCAACAGCAGCAGTAACTGGGTTTAAGTCAAGCTTTAGCTGGCTGTTGACTCTGGCGGGGGTCTGGCTCGGACCTGGCCCACGTCTGGCCCGGGATCAGAGCCAGACCCATTTGGGGTGACTAGTTGGGCCGCCACACAAAAGCATAAACACAGAGGGAGAGAGTCGGTTTCTCGTACGTCCGCCTATTCCTGGACCACATTTTTCTTGACAGAGTGCTTCTAATCCGTGTCTGGGAAACTGGCCCATGGTATATTTTAAGCACACACACACACACACACACACACACACACACACACACACACACACACACACACACACACCCACACAAATCCATGGATACACACAAACACAGGTCTTTGAAGTGTTCAGCATGTAGCTTTATTTTTTTGCTCTCCACCAAACATTAAATATAAGTTATGACACAATACATGAAGAATACACCATTTACAGCATACAAAACCCAACATGCTCCATTTATAAAAAACTTCATAGTTCATTTGTGCTTCCCATCCCAAAACAAAACATAATTATAGTGTGCCCTAGCTCAACATATACTTATATAATTTTATATATAACTGACATAAAAACATAAAGTACTTAAATATGAAGATTTACAGAAGCATGTCTTTTTGATTACTTTTGTCAACATGCATTCAAAATATAAAAATAGACATCTGATTGTTTAAAGTTATTTACAGTTTTTTTTATAAATATAAAGAATACAAATTGTATTTTTAAAATACAAAGATAAATACACTCACACTGTGTACACTGTGTACCAAACAAGAAAATACAAACATTATTTGGATAATTAGCATTCACCAAAACACGATACATCAGAATTGCAACTTTAACGACAATTGCAGGTCCTGTTCTTCAGTTACTTCTTCTGTTTTACTTTTTTTTTCAGACCACAGCTCCCCCTCTGGCAATACAGGGAAGTGAGAGAAAAAAAGACAGAACAAGAGACAGAGGAGATGAATAGAGTCACATGGCTGAGGATTAGGGAGTATACAGAGCCTTGGTTCTAGCTCTGCCTCACATCCTGCAGGAGTTTGTTGATTTCAGCCACGAGCTCACTGGCGTCCATGATCTCGCTGCGGCTGTCGGCCCGCTTGCCTTGCAGGTGGCCCAACACCGACTCGAACTCGTCCTCCTCATAGTTCTCTGGGATCTCCTCCATGGCTGGCAGCCACTTGGAGGAGGCTGGTGGCGGGGCTGCCGAGACGGGTGCCACCAGGGCACCGATTGGCACGGTCGCCGACAGGGGTGGTGCCAGCGTGCTCATGTGACTCCCCGGAGCGTGGCCCGGGTTCTGAAAGTGTGTGTTGGCTGCCCAGGCGGCCACGCCTTGCTGGTAGCAGGCCGCGCTGGGCTTGCCGGGGAGGTGGCCCTTCCTCCTCTCCAGAGACCCCATGCCCACGGGGCCGCCGTGGGGCATCTGCGGTCGCTCCGCTGCGGTCTCGTTACACTCGCCGTACGAGTCGAGCGAGGGTGGGAGCAGCCTCTGGAAAACGCTGTTCATCTCTGACAGCAGCGAGGTCGTGCCGCAAATGTCCTCCACCCCGCCCGCCTCCTCAGCCTCTTCGCCCTCGGGCACGCGCTCCCCCGACGCCTCCTTACCGAAGGTGGAGAAGCTCTTCTTGCGCTGGGCCGCTTCGCTGGGCTGGGGGGCCTCAGGGGCGGCCGGCTGCTGGGGGTTCTCCTCGCCCGGGATGTACAGGTTGCTACGGTAGTCGGAGGATGCGGGACAAGGCAGGGGAGGCATCCAGCACTGGTCGGAGTGGCCCAGGACGCGACATTCATCCGTGCACAGTTTCATGGCTGTGGGACCAAGAGAGGATGATTGAGAAAAAAGGCCGGGTTGGCATAAATTGCCACTAGTTGGCATTGAACACAATTTAACATAAAGGCTTTTCAGGTGCTTTCCCTTAGGAGCAACAGTCTGATATGCATGTGGATGAAAGGGAATCTATTAGAGGACACACAATGGAGGCTGGGGCAGAGTGAGTGGCCTCACGGTACTAGTGCCAGGCTTTTTAGACCTGCTTTGTACCCATTCCATTCATGCTAGACTTGATGAAACTTCATGAAAGACTTCAAACCAGAAACAACACCAATTTATCCCTTTGAATTCACCTATTCAATATTACATGAAATCTTTCAAACATTTCCTTCCTTCGCTCACTCCCCCCCCCACCCCACCCCACCCCCCTCACTCTCACTTTCTCTTTCTCTCTCACACACTCTGTGAGGAATATATTACACAAATCAAATATGCCAGCTTATAGTCTTCATTAAGCATGCACTGTAATTCAGTCATGTTCCAGGGACTTCATTATTGCTCCATTAACGTTGAAAGGGCCATTTATAATACATCTTAGAGCTAATAAAAACTGAATCTGGTGCATTTGCAAAACAGAAGCTCGCTGTGTGCTGATTTGGAGTTCTCTGATGAAAGAAGCGAATAAAAGATTAAACTCTCTGATTTACTGCAAAAAAACAGCCTTTCAAAGGGCAGATACTCACTCAAACCCACAAGCTTAATCTAGCCTCAGAAATAATTGTGTTTTAGATGAAGACGGAGTCTTTATTCATCAGAAAAAAATCTGCAGTAATTCTGTTTTTCCTTATTTTTTCCCTCTCTCTCTCTCTCTCTCTCTCTCTCTCTCTCTCTCTCTCGGGTGCTTGCTCTCCCTCCCTCCCTCCCTCCATCCCTCCCTCCTCCTCACAGTCATCACAATTTACTGATAAGAAGCTGGGCTGCGATTTCTGACTTTATCTTTCTCGAGAAAAAAAACATTTCTGCGCCAAAAAGGGGGATGTATTCACACAAGAGAGAAAGAGGATTAGTGACTGGTGATGCCTCGGTGTGTGGCTTTGTGCTTTTGTGTGTGTGTGTGTGTGTGTGTGTGTGTGTGTGTGTGTGTGTGTGTGTGTGTGTGTGTGTGTATTTGTGTTTGCATGTCAAAAATGTTCGAAATGTGAGGTGAAGGATGGCATTTCATGCAAGAGGTTGAAAAGGATGAGGGTTACAACTAGAGGGCACAAATAAATACACACACACACAGACACTTTCACACACACACACACACACAGACACACAGACACACAGACACACACACACACACACACACACACACACACACAGACACTTTCACACACACACACACACACACACACACACACACACACACACACACACACACACACACACACACACACAGACACACACACACACACAGAGACACACACACACACACACAGAGAGATACACACCTGGGTGTAGTCTAGGCTGGCCATCAGGGGTGAACAGCTCATTGAAACCCTCCCCCATCAGTGGGGACTCGCGGCCCATCTCACAGTCACTGTCCCCGGCCTCGCTGTCCCCCCGTCCACTGTCCTTCAGGCTGAACTTGTCCATCTCATTTAGAGCGTACCTGCACAGAAAAGCCCAAGAGAAGAGCTCTACTTAGCACAGAACAAAAAACATACACACTCCACCAATACCTAAATGCTGTAAATGTGAACTGGGGTTGGTCTCAGTAAGTGAAGAAAATACAATTATTTGTTGTCAGATACACGTCAATCAAGTTATTTTCTACTCACACCCCATGACAGTGCTAAAAATAGGAGACATCACATTGTACTTCGCTCTGAAATCTGACATGAATCAGTCAATACTGACAAGATTAAGCCTTCAGAGTATGATGCTAATATTAGCAATCATGAGAAAATGTCTGTGAATGGTTGGGCCTCTTCATGTTTCTAAGATGGAGGAAGTTTAGAGTAGCTCTTATGCTTCAACAGCCTACTGAGTTTGATCATCTATATAAATGTAAAAAAAACCTCTGTCATTTCAACTGTGGCATTTAGCTGGAACGTGATTGGTTACCTGTAGCTCCTGGTGTATTTGTTTCCACGGAAACTGGGTCTCGGTTGGTACTGGCCCTGATGGAGCATGGACAGAAGCTGTGAGACTTGCTACAATTGAAAAAAATAGGAGGAACAAAAGGAAAAAGGAAGGAGGGAGGGAAGGAGGGGGGGTGAGGAACAGAAAAAAAGAAAAACAATGGAAATAAAAAATGAATAATGATGGACCACACAAAACACGGCAAAAGCACAAAGCATGGAGGAAAATAACAGGGAAATGATGAGGGACGGACTGGAGGCTCAGGGGATGGGACAATGCAGCTTGCCATGAAAAATACTCTATGCACAAACATAGAAGCAACAAACACCATGATGGAAAAATACACAATAAACAAAATACATAAAAAAACAGTAGGGATAATGATCCTCCATCATTAGCCTACTCAATCACATGTCAACATCAACTGCAATTTCCTTTTGAGATACAAATCAGTGGACATTATTAAAAAAGCTATTTTTAGTTGGTTCTTTAGTGATATTTTCCAAATATGGAGACACACACTCACACACGCACGCACTCACACACACACACACACACACATGCTCAAATACACGCACACACACACACACACACACACACACACACACACACACACACTCAAACCCCACACAGAAACACACCCCAACACACGCATACATAGAGGTAAACCCTCTTTCTCACCTCCACAGGAGGCGTGGCATGAGCCAGCTCCAGGGCGAAGCTCTCTGGCACGTGATTGGAGGAGATGGTCACCAGGCTGTTGAGGGACTGGCGGCTGTGATGGCTCTGCCTGCTGCCCATCTGGCCCCGGTCGACCGCCGGCGAAGCCGAGGGCGAGCAGTGGTGCGCCCGCACCGGGAGGGTCCCGTTCACCGTGGGCACCAGCGTGATGTCCCCTTTGTGGATCTGGCGGGCCGGCTTCTTCGGGTGGTTCTGGTAGGTGGATTCGGCCACGCGGCAGTTGTATGAGTGGCGGGGGTCCTTCTGCTCACGGGAGCACCGTGTGGCGAACATCACCATGATGACCAGCAACACGGCGCAGATGGCACCCAGGGAGATGATGATGATCATGGAGACGTCCAGCGGTGATTGGTCAGAGGGTGGAAGGGAGTGGCTCTCCAGGTTCTCCTGCAGGTGGATGCGGAGGAGGGCGCGGGTGGAGAGGTGCATGGGAGTGCCCCTGTCCTGGACCAGAATTGCCACCTCAAACCCATCGCGGCCCAAGCCATCCACGCTGGCGTTGGTACGGATCTCGCAGCGTTTGGCGTCCATGACGAAGAGGCCTTCCTGGTTGCCGCCGGTGATGGAGCAGATGAACTCGGCGTTGGCCCCGGCATCGCGGTCCATCGCCTGGATGACCGTCACCAGGTGTCCCGGCTCGGCGTACCTCCAAAGAGGAACGTCGGCACTGTGGTTGTGGAACATGGGGGCGGCGATGACAGGCGGGTTGTCATTCTCGTCCAGCACGTTGAGGATAACTGTGGCGTTGGAACTGAGCTGCGTTGAAATCCCGCTATCGCGAGCCTGAACCGTGAACACGATCCTGCTCACATCCTCGCGGTCGAAGCTACGCAGCGCGTAGATGGCGCCGTTGGACGGGTCGATGGTGACGTAGGTAGAGATGGAGCTGCCTTGAATGAGGCTCTCCAGGATGGTGTACGTCACCTGGCCATTGCCATCCAAGTCTGGATCGGTGGCCAACACAGAGGTCAGGTAGGCCCCAGGTGAGTTGTTCTCCGACTTAAAGATCTCGTACCGGCTCTTCTCAAAAACTGGTGGGTTGTCGTTCTCGTCCAGCACCTGGACGGTGAAGTGCTTGATGGTGGAGAGGCTGGGTGAGCCACGGTCCTCCGCGATCACCGTCAGGCTGTACTCCGACCGCTTCTCCCGGTCCAGGGACACGTTGGTCAGGATCATGTAGTTCTTCTCATGGGTCTTCTGGAGCTTGAAGTGGCCGTGGCCATGGAGCCTGCACACCACCTCCCCATTGAGGCCAGAGTCGATGTCGTCCACACGCACCAGGGCAATGAATGTGTCCAAGGGGGCAGCCTCGGAGATGTAGGCCACGGCCTCCTTCCCCTGGGTCATGAGGTTGATGTTAATCTTAGGTTTATTGTCGTTCACATCCACCACTTTGATGATGATCTTGCAGTTGCCTGCGATGGAGTTAGGCCCCATATCCTGAGCTTGCACATCAATTTCGTATGAGGCTGTCTGCTCATAGTCCACTTTCTTGATGAGAGTGATTTGGCCGTTGTCGGGGTTAATTTTGAACGTCTCCAGGATTTTAGGCGAAACGTGACTGCTGAAAGAGTACACAATTTTCCCGTTACTCCCTTCATCCGGGTCAGTGGCGTTCAAGTCGACCAACAGAGTCCCCAGTGGCGAATTCTCCAAGAGATTAACGACGTACGATTGCTCATCGAAAGCTGGGCTGTTGTCGTTCGAATCGGATATGCTGATTTTGAGAAGTGTTGTGCCGGTCTTCGGTGGTATGCCGGAGTCGGACGCGGTCAGCTGCAGCTGGTAGCTGGACTGCACTTCTCTGTCCAGTTCCCTAATCACAACGAGCTCTGCATATCGTGCGCCATCTGTCCTTGTCCGAATGTCGATTTTGAAAAAGTTATTTTGCGTCAGAGAGTATGTGTGAAGTGCGTTCTCTCCCACGTCTGGGTCCGAGGCGCTGTCCAGGGGGATGCGCGTACCCACTGGAACGCTCTCTGAGATCTCGATGGGTATGATGGCACGGGCAAACTGCGGCGAATTATCATTTATATCCAACACTTCCACCTCGACGTGAAACAACTGGAGGTATTCGGTTGGGAGGGTGACCACATCAAATTCGATAGAACAATTCAGGTTTTTCTCACACAGCTTTTCCCGGTCGATTTTAGTCCCAACGCTGATTTCTCCGTCCTCCTCCTTTACGGAAAGGAACGGGGTGCTTCCCCCTTGCATGGCTCGGAACAGTGGAGTAATAGACCTCGGGAGTTTAGATAGATAAGCTGCCACATCTTCTTTCAGCCTTGCGATTACAGTTCCCACTCTCTGTTCCTCGTAAACTTTGTATTTTAAAGTCACACCCGATCCGCAGTGCACTAAGGTCGCCAAGAGAAGAAGTTTCAGAAAAGAAGTGCAAAATGCTGTGTTCCCCGAGGTTGGATTCATTTTCACTCCGGTATTCAGTGCCCGGGGAAAAGGCAGTACTTCCACAAAACAGAGTTGGAAAAATGTCGTTATACGTAGCTCATTGTATTTCCTTGGGTCTCTCCAACGGTCTGTCGTATATCCTCCGTGTCTTGTAAATAAGAATGATCAAAACAAAATACTCTCTTCTTCTGTTCTACAAAAACACCATTTCAACCCAAATTCTGAGCTTGTCTTCCACAGACAGATCTGTTGCATACATCCACTTGAAGGTGCAGGGCGATGAGGGAGAAAAGGAGAGTGTGCCTGTGGGAAGCGCAGCTCCGTGGTATTTGCTTGTGTGTGCGCTCTGTTGCGTTCCCTCTCGCCGTCTGCGCCCCCGAATAGACTATCGGACCCTTTCAGCCCACCCCGCTGTCAGACTGCTGCTCACAAAAAAACTCCCCTTCCCCCCAAAACAGTGCGCTTCTCCCCGCCCACGGGTGTCCACTAAAAAAAGGCATAAAAGATGACTGATTAAAACCGAACAGACGAATAAACTTGCGCCTAATGGGAGTTTTGGAGAAGTGTGCCTGAACAATACTGGACAAGAAGGCGCATCAATTTATTCAAGACAAACTTCTACAGGTTCTCTGTTTGCCCACACCACACAGTTAGACTAAATAAGACCTCGACAAAACTATTTATACATTCCTGTGCTGATCCATAGTCATTCTGTGGCAAGGACAGTGAACACAGATGCTGCAAATAACGTGCACGGGATTGCTTTCTCTAGCTTTTCTAGTGCTCTTTTTTTATGGATTCGATTTTTAAAGTTAGCCTTTAAGTAGGCTACATCATGAGATTGGAGAAAACTTTTAAAAAATTGATCAATCAGCTTCACCTGAAATGTACCAGTTCACCAGTACTGATGGGGTACAGAAATGTGTTTAATAAGCCATTTTGGGGGGGAAAGGAGAGTGACTCCGATTCAATTTCAACAGAAAAAAACCACGGTGGACTCCCCTTTGTGTCTCTGCTTTTGAATGCACGCGTGTGGCGAATTGCGGTGAAAAGACTCCCCCAGCACACGTTTGCCCCCGCCTGAATGTGCTTTCTCGGGGTCACCTCGGCTCACACACGGCTCCGGCTGCATTGTGCATTTTTACGACGTACGTTCTGTGATCCAACCTAATTAGCATCCTTATGCGCACACGCACACACACAGCCGCGCAAATAGGAGCAACTGGACCTTTTTCGAGGAGAGTATAAGCCATCTGGCGTAAACCTTCACACAACCCGATTCGATAATTAACCCAATACAGCGCCAATAATAAAACCATCCTGAAACACGAAAAGCTAATTAGTAATTTTTACGGGCTAGATTGCTTGATCTCATTCTATTACCCCTGATGAGGAATTAGCCTATTCGCTGAGATATTTAACAGTGTTCCAACGCTGAGAAGGCGCATCACTAACTCCCCGTGTTTGTCGTATTGGTGAATTGCATTTGTGAAAGCTATCTTCACTGGTCTCATTTTAAGATGACTGTGGTAACATGCGAGCGCTTTCTCTCACAGACTGCATATGGTCATTTGCCCCGGTCTCCTGGGACGGAGAGTGCCACTGCTTGCGCATTGTCTCAGGCACAGGAGCGAAACGCATCGACAAGACCTCAGTCCATCTGCCAGTGACCAGACGGCATGGGAATCTTTTCCCGCACCAATACCCACTCTCTGTGATTTGGGACACAACCTGTGAGCGACCTTACATTCTACCAGTGTTTTCATTCCACATTGGAAACATTTTTGGAGTAGGGTTTAACAAAAAAAAAAAAACGCCTTGAGAAAACAGCATGTAGGCTACAAGTTTGAATGTGAAACATTCATCCAAGAAAGGCGTTTTCCGAAATTGAACTCACACACAAAGCTACACAAAGCTACGGTGGTGGTCAAGGCCTTTTCTTTTCTCAAACAATAACGGACCATTATACTTAACAAATAAAATACATTTAAAAGCCTCAGTGAGAACTGCACTCACGAAGTGATGGGAAATTCGTTTATGATGTGTTCAAGTGATTAGACCAGGAGGATGCTTGTGCATTGGCTAATCAAGTGATTAAAGTGTCTCCCATGTGTTATGTGTGATAGGTTGAGTTATCCTGGGCTGCAGCAGGCAGAAGTGACTTGTCATATGGCAGATCAGATGGCGCACTTTGGGTGTGTCTCTGCTGTTTCCGAGCCGTGGTCGTAGTCACACACGGCGGGCAACGGGGGAGGAGGAGGTGGGGGAACTTTGTCATTGAAATGAAAAAGATCCTGGGCACAATACAGCTTAGCAGGTGGGACTGAGCCGCGGCGGGGTGAGCCGGCGAGGGAGGTGGGGGATGCGCTTGCCTTAAATGTCAAGGGAAAAGGGTTTCGGCGGAATGTCTCCGCCGCGCGCGGGTCTGAAGAAGCGGGGGGGTTGGGTTAGCTTTGTAAAGGCACGCGAGCATCTGCCGCCTAGGTCGACCTCCCTCTCACTCCCACCCCTCCTCCAGTCCTCCTCTCTATTCCGTCCCGAATAATCACCATCTCGCAGGCTGGCTGGTCGGCTCTACCAGGGGAGCCGAAATGAAGTGACGCACACGGGCTGCCCCCGGCATGCGCTCGAGGGCAACCCCCGTCATATGCGGCGCGCGTATACAATACCTTTTATTGTCATTCATTTTGGGGCCAGGCCTAAACCATGACTTTCCCCATCCTCAAGCCAACTTTTTTGGGGGTTGCAGGTTTTAGACACGTGCTGAGGCTCCTCATAAAGATTAGGAGGTTGAGTTGAAGAAACCAGGAACAACAAGTGGCAAACACGTGCGTTTCCGGTGAATGTTCATAACCTCTACCTTTCTATCACCATCATTTTTGAGGGGGAAAAAAAGAAGTCTACTCCTGTAGCATAAGTGTACTACAGTAGCGATGAAGAAATAACATGATTTCTCTGAGAGTGATAAGCTGTAGTGCTGACAGAGAGCGTTTTAGGCGGAAGAAAGTAAGTAGAAGTTCATAACTTCGGGATCACTAACCTATGTAATGCGAAGTCAGCAATACACAGTATAACACCAGAAGAGGCTACATCAGCGTTTCTCTATGTGAAGAGCAAATGTTATCACATTTTCCGTTGTCAAATCAGTGAAATGTGACGATGTGAATGTAGATCAAATCCTGTTGCAGTTGCCTTGAGAAAGATATGGTTATCACTCAACCAACAGATGTCACGAAATTTGCATTTGACATTGGTTCATTAGTTTGATGGGGGTTGCATATACATATGCTCTCTCTCTCTCTCTCTCTCTCTCTCTCTCACACACACACACACACACACACACACACACACACACACACACACACACACACACACACACACACACACACACTTCACATTCACTGTGGATGTATTGGCACCATAAATGTCCTCTTCTTCTCCTTCCTGATTGTCCTGCATTCTCTTTACAGCTCCACTTGTTCCAGAGCTTTGCTTGGTTTTGTGGTTTTGCATTCACATGCTGCACGGGCAAAGGGAATGTTTAAGTGTCCCTTAATTGCCCCACACATGAAACAAAGGCTGAGACTGACTCTGTAAGTTCCTAATCATCTTGTGCCAGCTGTTAACGCAGTTGATTGGTTTAAGTGGTCAATACATCTGCTATTGGGTGTGTATTGTTTAAGTAGTTGTTTAAAGGAGTAAAATGTGTTTCTGCCACCATGGGTTACTCAGGTGTAGAAAGGCAGTTTCACCAATGTAGCGCATCTTATTAGATCAAGCCACAGACATCTATTTAATAAGCAAGTTTTGTGAAAGTACAATGAATAACATTAACAAAAACCTTTGCTGGAGGTTCAAATGGAGGTACTCATCAGACCAGTGCACTGAAGTCTATTCAAACTCTAGCAGGAACCAGTTTATCAGTTTGTTAAAACTGAAAAATGTCCTCTCAGATGAACAAAACACCCTGCTATCACATGACAAGGATACATAACATCTCTGCTTTGAAAGTCTCAAAAGATGTTTTTGAAGCACTGAAGCACAGTAGCACGTTAGGCTTTGTGTTTCAGGCCCCAAAAACAATATGGGTGCGTTTGCACAGCGGCCGGGAGTTTCTCGGAGAGATTTTTTGCTTGGTGCGCTGAATAATGGCGCGTGTCTTGATTCCCGTGCGCCTGGCATATGTCACACGGTCACTCTATCCATCTGTTTTTGTCCCGAGCCCGGTCTCAGGCTCCACGCTTCCATGGGCGGGGGCCTATCTGGTATCAGTCCCTGGACAGGGTGCTTATAATTGGGTCTTTTGTTTGGGGTTTTTCTCTCACCTCTCTCTCTCTCTCTCTCTCTCTCAATCTATCTCTCTTTCTTGACTCAGTATTTTTTTCTTGTTCTTGGATCTTCAACAGGTGCACAGAGCTAAGCTGAGTTTTTGATTTTTGCACAAGCGGAAAGCCTTTGAAGCACATTTCGTCAGGCTAGCAGAGCCGACCCGCGGCCGTCACATGAGATCTGGGATTGTTAGCGGGAGGAGAGAGAAAGAGAGAGTGAGAGAGAAAGAGAAAGAGAAAAAGAAAGAGAGGAGAGTGACCTGTAAATTCTTTTCAGATGTATTTTGTAAACACACCACGAGATTTCCTCGACACCTTAACACTAAGTTTAACGAACGAGATGCAAATGACAAATAAAAAAGGGACCGCGACAACCAAGGTCCATTGTTAGCCACAAAGCACGATTCTGACAGAGGGGGGAACGACACACAAAGGCACTTCACAGGCTGCGGGAAATATGCCCTGCACGAGCCTTTCAAAGGTGACATATTTTTTCTTTGCTGGGATGGAAGGGGGGGTTGCTGCGAAGAGAGCAGGCTCTGTTCTTTGTGGGGGTTAGATTTACGTCTTCCCTCCCTCTCTTCCTCCCTTCTTTTCTTTTCTTTTCTTTCTCCTCAACTCTCCTGTCTATCTGTTTCCCTTGGCAGATGTGTGTGTGTATAAAGAGGGGGCTTTCTGGGGGCCCTCTGCCACGTGTACCCCATTTCAAGCCAGTTTCCGTGGAAACTGAGGGGGAGGGTGGATGACTTCTCAACAGGCCACACGAGCCCCAGAAGAATGCCACTTTAAGGGGGTGCATGGTTGTGTGTGTGTATGGGGGGGGGGAGTCACACTCCGTGCAATGGCGGGGGTGTTTGAAATAGGTAATGGTGCACAAAGGGATTGACTCCGAGAGCTCACTCTGAATTCAGATGGAGGGTGAGACTTTAAGCCTCCACACGACAGCGGTCCAAACAAAACGTTTCTCTGTGTGTGCGAACCATCTGATGGACTGCAGAGTTCACCGAGCAAAGGCATTTCACTCACCAGCGAAAGTGCTGGGCAAGAGCAATTCGATCCGTCCCGTCTGTTAGACCCTGCGAAGAAGAAGAAGAAGAAGAAAAAAGAAAAAAAAAACAGAGACCGGCCTCACTGCTGAAGAATGAGGCTTCAGAGGCATTTGCATCAGCCCTGTAAACACCCCAGCGTATAAATTAGCTTTTATATGTTGCTGCTGCAGCTGAACTCCCAGTGCCCACAGATCCCGATCCAGATTAGTCCGGCTAGCAAGGAGTAGATCTGAGTAATGTCGCCCATCACTGTGGGGTCCTAAGGTTTATGACCTCAATTAAAAAGCTCAGACACAGAAAACAGTGCCTGTATTTATCGCTCAGGTTATGGCGGAGGGGAAGACAGGGGGCCCTTCACGCACATTACAGCCACTGAAAGCTAATATCTCCCCTGCCCATCCTCAACCAAAACACAGTCTTGGCCCACGGGTCAGAAGATTGAGTTTTTTCTGGGTGGGTGGAGGTGTGTGTGTGTGTGTGTGGGGGGGGAGGGGGGCGTCCTTTGAGCTTAGGCCTTGAGCTTCTGTGACCCCGACTTACTCCCCTCCTTATTTCACCTCCATCTCCCTCCAGATTCTGGAGGAAATTAGCGTCTGCATCTTTAAGACGTGAGGAGAAAAAATACTAACCCTGGAAAAAATGTTTCATCAAATACCATTAAGGGGGCCTTTCTGGCTCCGCTCCAGCCAGACTTTTCCACAGTGCCTTATAGAGGTTAAGTTACTCTGAAAGCAACGCTTCAGAGTGTGTTTATTTTACTGACTCCTGAGACTTTGGTACGGAAATCTCTGTGGATAAAGAAGTTGGTGCAGTTCAAAACAATTGTGTTTGTACGGCTCTTCGGTTAAAAAAATATATGTAAATACGTGCAGGATATTTGCCAAAAAACGCAGAAGCGATGATTCTTAAATCCAGAGAGACATCCAGGTTAATGTTATTACATCTAAAATCATAACCTCTAAAAATAAATCATAGTAGAGACAAAAATAATATACAAACATTAACATTATCCTTCTAGGCAAAGCCAGGGCAAATCAAGTGTGGTTTTTGAACCTCGATGTGTCGTCAGATATCGACAATGTTGCACATCCGAGATTGCATGGCGCGTAAGCCTGCCACAGCTGCAGGAAGCAAGAAGACCGGGGGGGGGGGGGGGGGGGGGGGAGCAACAACCAAAACTCTGAAGCCGTGTTGGTAACCCAAATCACACATGACACATTAAAAGCACCTAGAACTCCAAATGCTTTCCTCCTCATCACCACATTAATCATTCATTAGCTCGCCGCCTGTGCCGCTCCATAAACGAAGCCGGTGGAAAGAAAAAAAAGATGTGTATTCAAATTAGAAGTTGAAATGTCAAAGTGCCAACTGCTTCTTGGAGGCAACGGGCTCGTCGGCTCTGCAATCCGCCAGCAGCGCTGAGCAGCTACATCGGGGCATGCTAATTGTCTAGCTAATGGGCCACTAATTTGAATCAGAGCGCAAACACACAGGGCAAATAAAAATAGGAGGAGAACGGTTTTTTTTTATTAATTTTTTTAGTAATGATCTGGTTTTCTTTCTCCCTGCACTCGCACTACTCTTCCACTGTTCAAAGAGTCAGAGAGAGAGAAGGAGAGACAATAGAAGTGTGAAAGAGAGTCAACAGAGAGAGAGAGAGAGAGAGAGAGAGAGAGAGAGTGGAAGACTGAGATAGATGGAGAGACAGAAGAAGTGTGAAGGAGAGTCAACATAGAGAGAGAGAGAGAGAGAGAGAGAGAGAGAGTGGAAGACTGAGAGTGATGGAGAGACGGAAGAAGAAAGAAAGAAAGAGAGTTAACAGAGGCACATAAAGCATGACAGTTACACGCAGAGAAAGAGGGGTGACAAAGAAGCACAGGACAAAGAAACTCATAGAGGGAAAGTCAGGGGCAGGGAAAGAGGGAATGGAAAGGAGGGATGAGATGGAGAGGAAGAAAATAGGCCATATCTGACCAGGTTGATGTGCTATTAATGCAACACATTGCTCTGGACTAGTCATTCACCGTTATCAAAAGTTGTTTTTTATTAGTCTTTAGTCTTGTGGTTAAACACACACACACTCACTCATACACACACACAGACACAGACACAGACACACACACATACAGAGATATGCACACACCACAGAAAACTCAATCACCACCGTTTACTCCCATGGACACCATTTTGTCTTTTGGCTAGAACTACACATAAAATAGTTGTACTGATGGCTTCTGCCGCCATGCATATTTTCTCTGGGACACATGGAATCTGGTTATGTAAATGACTTGTGCACTGGTTGCCAAATTCAGAGCGATAACAAAAACACAAGAGCAGTTCCCTCTATAATTTAGGCTCTAAAGATGCTCCAAACTGAAAAGAAACCCAGTGAGAATCAGAATAGGTTTCTGCCATTCCAAGCCCACTTTCCCCCCTGAGTTAGCAACTCAGATTTTTTTTTAAAGAAAACAAAATGATGCAGACTCGTCTCTGCCTCTTTGTCCTGAAAGCACCCCCACCCCTTCCCACAGACACAATCTGCAAGCCTGTGGTCAAAGTAACTCCCTTCTGGGGTTGGGGAGGGTGCTGACACTTCAGGCAGCGCAGATGCAGATCTGTCTTTGTTAGTGTCCAAGCAGAGGGGGATGAGTCACACACACACACACACACACACACACACACACACACACACACACACACACACACACACACACACACACACACACACTCACACACACACACACACACACACACACACACACACACACACACACACACACACCACCCTGCGGTCCGACATACTTAGTGACTTTTGTGTCAGCCCGGGTCCTTTGTCAGGCTCGCAGTGACCCCTGACCCTGGCCTCACCCTCCAATCAGAATAAAGGGGCAGCTGAATGGGAATGTGACAGGGGATGACAAAGAGTTGCTGAATAAGAATATCACACATGCACACACACACACATGCATGGACACTCACTTGTTCACACACACCCACACCCCCACACAGACACACACACCCACACCCCCACACTGACACACACATATGTCCTTGCCTATGCATATGTACACATTTGCTGATACACACACGCAACCCACAGGCACTTACTCATGCACACACATGCACATACTGATATACATATGCACATAGAGACAGAAGCACTTATATATGTGCGCGCGCACACACACACACACACACACACACACACACACACACACACACACACACACATACACACTTGTGCCACATAGAAACACCGGCACAATGCAGACCCCACAGACACACTCCATCACACACACACACACACACACACACAAACACACACACACACACACACACACACACACACACACACACACATGTGCCACATAGAAACACCGGCACAATGCAGACCCCACAGACACACTCCATCACACACACACACACACACACACACACACACACAACTCATACACACTTGTTCCTCAAAAGCCTCCCAACTAGGACTCACCCACCCCACGTCACACTCACTTAAATCCTCTTTTTCTTGGTGTCTTTTTTGTGAGGTACAATCCCTACAAGTCATTAGCAAGCATTGTTTGAGGAGGGATACATCTGAAAAGAGGACTAAAAAGACTGGGAGGGGGGTTGTAGATGTAGCTTGTTTAAAAGTTAAAAATGGTTTGTTTTGTAATACTGAAGAGGCTACTATCACTGTTTTTCTCACATTTTTATATTAATGATTGTGGTTTATATTTATATTAAGCAGTATTTATTTTTAGTATACTTTCAACAATGTTGTTATATATTTCTAAGTATATTAATGGGAATATAAGTGATTTTCAGAAAATATGAGTTAATAAGCTTCGTTCCAATTCAAATTTGACACTTTTAGATGTTTTGGCACTTGTACAGTCTGTACAGAGTTCACTTTTTGAGAACACTTCACACATTGTTCCATATCAGTAGACTATGTGAATGAAACTGCGGATACTTTTGCATTGCCTTGATACAAAATGCTTTCAACCTCTACTTCTTCCGATATTCACGAATACCTCGCTCAGTCAATGTTTACCACTCAACTACAACACATTTTACAGACATGTAGACATACACATTTTAGATCACTGTAGACGGAAATATGCTGTACTTAAACAGAGAAAATGACTAATCCTTAAATAAGATTTTAGTGGAAACTAGACTATGTCACTAAGTAATCTATTTGTGTTCGTGGGTGTAGTTGTGAGGAAGTGTGGTTTGAGGGTATTTATTTATCAGATGTTAGTCTATATTGACTTATTTGTGTGTTTTTGTAGTTGTGAGAATGAGACATGAGGTATTTTGATACGGTTAGCAATGATAACGATTTGCCGCGCTCCTCTTCCCAAGGCTGATCTCCCTCTCTCTCTCTTGTCGACTCTGTGACGGACCGAGCCTCGGTTTACCGTCAAAATGTGGGTTTGGCCAAAAAAGCTCAGAGACAGAGTGAGGGTTCAAAGTTGTATTGTTTAATAACTTCTCAGAAATATCCAGGAAACCCGGTAAGAGAAGACGAGACTCAAAAAATTTCCCCTAGACAGAACAATGAACATACAGTATATAGGAGGTGGCCAGCACCGTTTCTAAAAAAAGGGGTAGACAAAAATCAAACAATCCACAATGACAAGACAGACCCTGAGACATAAACATAGTATTCCTCTGTATGCTAAGACATCAAAGAAATAACTATGTAATAAAATCACATTTTACAGGTATGTAAAAAAAAACAATCAAAGTGGTCTGGTCCAGACCATTCCCAGTGTCCCATCTGTCAGTTTAGGCAATTAGCAGTGTAATTCAGCTAGGAACCAAAATAAATGTTCTGGGTTTCTGGCGGCGCTTCTTTGTGTCATACCAACCAGCTAGCAGGGGGACAAGTTCCCAACTGGTTGGTAATCCATTGCCTTGTTCAATGAGACACAGTTGGTGCAGCAACTTAGTTAATTTAAAAAAAATGGTTCCAACTTTGTGGAAATTGGTGCAATCAGTTGTTTGTTTGTGTGTGCGTGCGTGTGCCAAACCAAAACATGTGTGTTTGTGTGCGTTAGTGGTCGCTAATACAGGGCAGGAGTGTACTGTTCCTGTGCGGTCGCACCACAACCATCACAGACTCGTCCTCCAGCAGTACTCTGGTATTACATGTTCATGTGGTAAGTACTGTAGTGGGGGAGAGGTAAATACTGTACATTGAATTGAATGCTTGTACATGTCTCAGTGAAACCTACCATAGCTGCCTGGCCAGTAATGAACATGAAGATCCCCCCCTTTAATCGAGTTTTCACTTCCAGAGGTGGTATTTCTCCCGGTGTTTATCCCACGAGAGGAATGCACGTCCCCCAAGCTAACCTAAGCATTAACATAGCTTAGAGAGGTAGTCGAGTGAAGCTCAGCCCTATAGCTTGCAGTGGGAGACTCACACAAGGGCCTTGCCATTGAGTGCTCCAATTACTCTCTGGGTTGACAAAGCCCTCGGCACGCCTACGGTCGACTCATATTCATAAATCCTTCCTTGGGGTTCTGCAACAGACTGGGCTGCACAGGGTATATTTTTTAGAATGTTTGTTCCTCCTCAGTCAGCAGTTCCGAGGCAGTGCAAATCACTAAACACATTAGGGATTGTTTTCATCTCCACAGTAGAAGGCTACGTGTTTTGCCCCGGGCCCTTAAAGATTTGAAGCTCTGGTCAGGGAGAATCAGAGGAATAACACTAAATAGCAGGTGGATGGTTGCCCATTTGCATTGCAAAGGAGAGGGTACTAGCACACTGTGTGTGTGTGCGTGTGTGTGTGTGTGTGTGTGTGTGTGTGTGTGCATTAGATCCATTTCAGCATTTCGTTTGGCACCTGGTTCAGGAAGAAGGAAAGGAAGTGGAAATCATCAGTGTCCTCATCATCATCTCTCTGTCTCTCTCTCTCATTAACACACACACACACATGTGTGATCTGAGGTAGGACCTTGGTGTGTGTGTGTGTGGTGCAGGAAGCAGAGGACCTCCCACTGCCCCACACCTTCATGGATGCCAGTGCTCTGTGCTCCCCTGCCAAGCCCCAGTGTTGCCCCATCCCTTGTTTGATCTTATCTGATTTGACTGAATCGGGTCAGACTAGCCCTCCTCGGCACCCTCTCCCCTGCAGGTACACCCCTGCTTTGACCTGCGAAAGATTTCCATAAGATTTCTTAAATGCAGGTCTTGGTTGGCTGACCACTTGCCTCTAGGTTTATTATCTCCACTGACCAAATCCCTTTGAAGGTAAGTTACCAAAACTAAAAGTTCTGATCATGTGCCTATCTTGAGTCTTTCTTTTTAAACTTCTTTCAAACTATTGGGGATTGTCTTGCATAAATCTTTGCAACAGACTTCAGGCAAACTATTCTCTATTGATATTAGTTAGGAACAACTTCTGTGTTTGGTGAAGCAATGGTAATGTACTCTAGGGTACTGGGCTATTGTAGACCCCCAAATCAGTGCAGGACACATGTAAAATGAAATGTAAATTCTCAGTTTCATGGGTATGGTATATTAACATGATGCCTCATAATGGTAATAATACAGTGTGATAATGGCTTCTAAATGCTAATATAGAGTTGCATGGGCTGACTGTGTAATACCCTATGAAGTAAAATGACTGAAAGCTCATCACTGATTGTTCCTTTGGATTCCACATATAAATTATAGCTTGTAATTATAAAACATTGTGATACCAAGAGTCTGTGCAGCACTGAAAACATGTTAAGCTAAAAAAAAACCTCTGAGGTCTTTTTCTGCTAAACATATCAGCGCGTATCGTGTGGGGGTGGAATCTTGTTCTCAGACAGAATGTTCAGCCACATCGCGGCTGGCATAGAGAGTGTGTCTTCTCGTTCTCTCCATGTTCTTCCTCTTTCTACACAGAGCCTCCTCTATCCTGTGCGTTGTGGTACATTTACATGTACTTAGCAGAGCAAACTTGAGCCAAAATGGCTACGCTAACACATCACTTTCACCCTTCTTCGTGACATCCAGACATCATGGCTTGGCACAGAAGATATTTGTAATATGGTTGATGGTTATGAAATGTCGGTCTGATGGTGGAGAGATCAAGGACAGTGTAACAGTGACAGACATCACGGAGGAGTAGGTGACATACCCCTGATCTCTGCATTGTTGGTGCAAGGGCTGCCTGAAGTGTGTGTGTGTGTGTGTGTGTGTGTGTGTGTGTGTGTGTGTGTGATCACAGCGCAGCTAATTCCCCCTGGTCATTTAGATTGCAATTGATTGCGACAAGGATGTTGTACAGCCTTTCTCTAGGCAGGCTAGCTTCACAGAATCAACATCAAATCCATAGTTATGCATTTCCCAAATCAAATGTATACCATGCTTGTTAGCTTGCCGGCTCCGTGAAGGAGGAGTAGAACATATGAAAGCAAACAAGCCCTTATCTCCCATCAGGATATGACTTTCTAGAGTGAGTATGATGCATACCTAACTCTATCCATTTCCAAAGGGCCAATCTTTTTCCTCCTTCTCTTAGAACTACAGTAATCCCTGAGTGTTAGTAAGAGTAAAGTCCGTAGACTTTGCATCAACAAATGCTTATTATAGTTTCCTGTGAGGTCATAACTGACTCTGGGCCAGATACGCCTCTGGTGCGTTGGCTCCCACTCTTCTCATTCAGCGTCAGTCAGGGGATGGCACCAGGGAGCGCTTGACGGACAGGCTCCAGCGACAGCATGCCAGCGGACGGCGCCCGCGTGTGTCAGGAGAAGCGGAGGAGAGAAGTGACCCTCTCCAGAGACTCCGAGAAGACAAGCTGATGTGATGATCATCGCTCTCTCTCCCTCTGTATCCTCCTCTCAGAGAAGACAAGCTGAAGTGATGATGATCGCTCTCTCTCCCTCCCTCCCTCTTTCTGTATCCTCCTCTCAGAGAAGACAAGCTGATGTGATGATCGTTCCCCCCCCCTCCCTCTCTCTCTCTCTTTCCTTCAGAGCCTAAGTTTTCAGAGTGAAGCAGAATTTGTCAGCATCCTTGGTGATGTTCATCTCTCTCTCTCTCCCTCCCTCTCTCTCTGTCTCTCTCCCTCTCTCTCTCTCTCTCTCTTTCTCCTTCTCTCAAAACTGTCAGGCAGCTGTGTGACAGCAGGTCCTGCAGTGCCGCCACGTCACTAGATTTGATTAAAGAACCCTGGCAGAACACCTGCATCCTCCTGCCCTTCGGAACACAAGGGAGGAGCTCTCAAGGTGGAACGTATGTTCAAGATCAAACCCCCTCCTGACTTTACACGTGGAATAAAC
Source organism: Clupea harengus (assembly GCF_900700415.2). Taxonomy (NCBI): domain Eukaryota; kingdom Metazoa; phylum Chordata; class Actinopteri; order Clupeiformes; family Clupeidae; genus Clupea; species Clupea harengus. Next base: position 19,342,897 of record NC_045171.1, on the reverse strand, counting down.
TCCATCAAAGTTTGGCGTGTGTCCTTCGCCTTCCAGAGGACGATGTAATATTTCACATCTTCTGGACAAAGGGATAAGGCATGAACAATAATGGAGGCATAATAACGAACTAACGTCATAAAGAAACGTTACATTGTGTGAGAGAGTGATATTTAGAGTTTGTCTGATAGTCGATAGACTGTTGGATACAGTGTGGTATGGAAGGATGTTTGAGAGCCATTTCAATCTGTTCAAAACAGTGTGTGTGTGCACGGCTGCGCGCGCACGTGTGTGTGTGTGTGTGTGTGTGTGTGTGTGTGTGTGTGTGTGTGTGTGTGTGTGTGTGTGGTGTGTGTGTGTGTGTGTGTGTGTGTGTGTGTGTGTGTGTGTATATGCCCGCGCCCGCGCGTGTGTGTATGAGTGTGAGTGTGTGTATCTGGGCAGAATTTCAGCTCATCAGCAGCATTCAGGTGTCAGCACAATTACTCCTGTCTCAGCCAATGCCCTTCTCTGGATAACATGTCTCTGCTGTTCTCTCATATTCCCTCCATCTCTTCTGTTCCCTCCCTTTCTCCCTTTCTCTCTCTCTCTCTCTCTCCCCCTCTCTCTCTCTCTCTTTCTTTCTCTCTTTTCCTCTCTCTCTCTCTCTCTCTCCCTCTCTCTCTCTCTCCCTCTGTCTGTAAGAGAAAAAGAGAAAGCGGACTGTTGTTATGGTGCTGAGAGGAAAGTGGTTTAGATTTCAGTCACACCTCCCCCATTACACTTCCTTTCCTTTTAAAGAAATCAGGATCAGATGTTGTGTCTTTCTCTTCCCCCAAATTCTCAATCAGCGCCTTTGTTTTCTCTCTCGCCCTGTTTTTCATTTCGCTCTGTGGTTCTCCCATCCTGAAGGCTCCTTGGAAGTCTAAAGGTTCCTCCGAGACTCTTTTCCAAGAATAAAACTCTTTGTTAGTCGAAAGTGCTCTTCAGAGATAAGATCCGTCACAAAGCAAATACATTCACAATGGATGAATGCTGAAATGTACTTGTATGCACATAAGTATAGTTATTTCTTGACATTTATTGAAACATTATTGTACCTATTTCAAATCTGAGATAACACATCATGCTAAGAATTTAAAACAGGAGCACACAAGAGCAGGCTTCTGTAGGAGCAGTGTCCACATGGCCTCCTCTCTCTCTCTCTCTCTCTCTCTCGCTCTTTCTCTGTGTTTGTTACCCTCCATATCTACTTCACACTTCCTCTCCTTCCCGTCTTCCCACAGTGCCCAGGCAAAGGCCCAGTCCTGGCCCTCATCCCTGTGGCCAAATCAGCTCCTGGGGGGGGGGGGGGGGGGGGGGGGGGGTACTCCAAGTACGGCGTTTAGTGACAAACCTGGGTAAATTAACTCAGATGGAGTTGTAAACCTAATAGAAGAGCCCCACGGCTTCGTTCTGCCAGGAGAATGACCACTTACTCTGAGTTAACTTACCCAGGTTTGTCATTAAACCCCGTACTTGGAATACCCCCCCGGTGTTCTGCGGAGTCAGCTGACAAGCGAGCAGTCTGCTGTAAAATGGGATTAAGAAAGGTGAGTGACCATGTGTATATATTGTTATGTTCAGATTGTCTTTATATACCTATGTGATAAACTGTCAAGTGACATTTATTTTATATAAGGTCCTGACAGAATAATGATGTCTGTAGGCACAACCAAGCTCAGAAAAGACAGACGACACGTAGAAAGAGGGAGAGAGACAGGGAGACAAAGAGAGACAGAGACTGGGGGGGGTGTATGAGGCCTTTAATTATGCCTCCCTCTCAACAGCTTGCAGGCTTCGCTCCAAAGTGCCTTCTGTGTAGAAAGGGAGAGAGTTAGGGAGAGGGAGAGAAAGAGAGAGAGAGTTTGCATTTGTTTGTCTGCAGCATACATTGGATTCACCAGCTGAGCAAATGATTTAAGGTCCTTTAATACCCTGTGGAGACCTCTTAAATGCACACGGACACACACACACACACACACACACACACACACACACACACACACACACACACACACACACACACACACACACACAGACACACACACACACCTGCATGGCTTATTTATGGAGAAGTGGTGCTGAAATGAATCTACCCTGTCCTATAAAGAGTGCAGTCATATGGTTATGCAGAGGATTTGATCCACACACACACACACACACACACACATTCTCTCACACTGCTCGCATTCTGTTGTTCATCAACAGACATACTTCTACATATACAGCATACACACATATATACACACCGAAGGCGAGTTTATGTATGTAGCTAAATTCATCAGGTAAAGAGCTTTCAGAGAAAAATAGAAAAATAAAATAATAAAAAAAAGCTGAAATAGCATAAAGAAAACTAAATAAAAGTAAAAAAAACACAAAACATCAACATGTTTAGTTCTGACCGTAGGCATTACCAAAAGATTATTTTCCACTGATCTGAGAGGTCTAGCAGGTGTGTAATGATGAAATATATATGAGAGATCATTTGGTCCTTTCCCACTTAGTACAAATAATATTGACACAAACAAGCATCTACACAGATCTAGATTAACTTCCATAGACACACGCACACACACACACACGCGCGCACTCACCACAGACACATACAGACACACAAACATACTTATATTCATACTTATATAAACATATTCAATATACACCCCATACACACACATTTTACCAATACACACACACACACACCCACACACACACACATACTGAGATTCCGCTGTCATGCTGGTGATCAGCCGAGTTTTCATAACGGTAAAATGGCAGGTATTCCATGTTTACAAGTGTCCCCATCTGGGCCATAACTCAGCTGTGTGGCTGCAAGAGTTACTCAAATAATAAGGCGTAGCATCCTGGGAAAAGCAGCCAAGCGCCTGGAGTGTTTATGTCTACTCCCAGCGTCCCCTCACCTCAGACACCGCGGGGGAATGCGCCGTCTCACTGCAAGGCCACGATAAATTGGGTCTGTTTTGAAAAAGACTGGTATTTAGAAGGTGAAATATGCACAAACAAGGACATGGATGAAGCAGCCATGCTGAATAATGTGTTTAGCTAACACAATATACACACATATGATATTGGTATACATTAAGGGCCACATTTATGAAGAGTGTTTAGCCTTCATTTTTTCTGGTCACATCTAAGCCTTAAACACTTATTAATCATAGCTTGGACACGCACAGCTAAACACCAATGGTGGGGGCAAATTAAGAACAACGATCATCACCTGTTTAGCTGTCCATGGCTAACTTGCACGATGATCCGTGTTCAAAATGAATCTATCGGGTAAGCCGGATCTGTGCGTTACACCCTTTCAGTGTTGTGCCTAGACCAGCTGTTGAGATGTTTCCAACATGTTGGAAATTTCATTTAAATTTTCATTATTTATAAACTTCCTTATTTTGTAAATTTGACAAGGTTCAGAAGCCATTGAAATGGTGAATATGCGGAATCCCAATCAACCATAACAATGTTCTTCTATTGAGCAAACTTGCGATGCATCATTCACAATGCATTGCTTTTGCTAACTGCCTGGACAACTGCATTAGATGCCTGTTAAAGAAACCCCTACAGACCTCTAAACCTTTTCATTGTCATTTAGTCACAGGTGACTAACATTTAAACACCTCTTGAATAATCAATCTTCATGATTTGGTGATTAATCTGGAATACCTGATCGTTGTGCGATTAACCAAGTTAGACATCTCTAAGGAAAAAGCACCCTTTGTAAAAGTGACCCTAAGGATCTCTTGAGAAGGAACAACACAACAACCAATTTCAGATCTGTTAAGGAGCACTTCCTTCCTCAAAATATCTCCCCAATTTTATGGTTCTCTCTCTTCCTCATTCTCCAACTGATCTCCCTCTGTCTGTTTTGCTCTCTTTCTCTCTCTCTCTCTCTCGTTCTCTCTCTTTCTCTCTCTCTGGCTCTCTTTCTCTTTCTCTCTTTTGCTGACTCCTTTTGAATTCCTCTTCTCTGTGTGAAGTCAGAGACACATCTGGAGCTGGGTTCGGAGTGTGGAGCAGCAGAATTCCGTAGATGGGCTTGGGATTTGGGGGTTGGGAAACCGGGAATATTTCCATAGGAAACAGTTGAAGCCGAAGGCAGCTTGGAGACCACAAAGCCCCGGACTGCCCCCCCCCTCCCCCCCCCTCCCCTCCCCACCCCACCACCGGCCCACTAAAGAGCAGAGTGGACAGTTCCCCTCTAGTGTCATATACACACACACACACACATATGCACACATATGCACACACACACACACATGCACACACAGTGACACACACACGCAGATATGCATGTACACACGCACTTACACACAACATACACAGAGACACTCAGAGAGACTCTCATACACACACACACACACACACACACACACACACACATGCACACACACACATATACCCCCCCCCCACACACACACACAAGCAACACTACAGGCAGCAGAACAATGAACTCTTTGAGTCTCCTCCCACCCCCTCTGTCTTGTCCAGCCTCTTTTCCCTCTCACTCCTCTCACATCTCTCCTCCTTCAAACCACATCTGTTTACATGGCCTGTGATCCCACACACACGCATGCACGCAACACACACATGCACACACACGCACACACACACACGCACTCGCGCATGCACATGCACATGCACACGCACACTCAGCACAGACACACACACAGACACACACACACACACACTCAAAACAGACACACGCACACACACACACACACACACACACATAGACACACACACACACACACAGCACAGACAACCATCCTGATCTTTGTGTTGGCTCTCGCTATGTGGACCACAGTTTCAGGCGGCTGAGGCTGGCGTCTCCGCTTCGCTTTTTTTTTTTTTTTAAAGAAAGAAAATCAATGTTCTTTCTCTTCTTTCTTTCTTTCTCCTGGCCTTCCTGCCTTCCTCTACCTCATTTCTCTTCTGCCTCTCTACGGCTTTCCTCTCCACTCCCTCTCCATTCCCTCGTTTCCTCTCCTCTCCCTCTCTCCATCCCCTCGTTACATCTCCCTTGTTCCCCTTCCATCCTCCTCTCTTCTCCTCTTCTCCATTTCCTTCATCAGTGGTGTAAACCAAGTATGTTCTTTGTCCCTAAAAGTCATCTATGCTATTTCTAATTTGAAATGACGTCCATAGAAAGAAAAAAAAAAGAAAGAAAAAAAATCTCCTGCTTGGAGCTTGGAGGTGGGGGGGGGGGGGGGGGCGGGGGGGGTTGGGGTTGTATGCCGAGTGCATCTGCAGCCATCAGCAGAAAATCCTGATTTTGGTGCCCATCTCTGCCCATCCAATCCCAGTCTAAGTGCTGCTGCTCTGATCTCACGTTTGGTCTGAATAAAGCAGCAACAACCAAGCACCCTGTCAGTGAAGGTTCTTTGTAAGAGGTCCAACAACATGTCAGAGGGAGAGAGAGAGGGAGGGAGAGAGAGAGGGAGAGGGAGAGAGAGAGAGAGAGAGAGAGAGGGAGAGGGAGGGAGAGAGGGAGAGAGAAAGGAAGAGAGAGAAAGTAAGACAGGGAAGAAAGGGAGACTCAGAAAAAGAGAGACTTAGAGAGACTTTGGGAAAGAGCGACAGTCAAGTAGAGCCTCGTGAAAGTAATTATTTCATAGCAGCTGTCTTGACTTTGAGGCCTGGCGAGCTCAGGGTGAGCAATATCCATGCGCTCTTCCTGGAGGAGCCCTTTCTGCACGTCTGACAAGAGCACTCTGGGCCGCCATGACAAACGGCACTTATTTCTCCTCTCTGTTCACTCCTTCTGACTGGAGGAGCACATCTCTGTATGTGTGTGTGTGTGTGTGTGTGTGTCTGTGTACACTCTTTCTGACTGGAGGAGCACATCTCTGTGTGTGTTGTCACCGCGCTGTGTTGTGGTCAGGCTGATTTTTAAACATTGCTGCGGCACTGTTAGTGGGTTTGTGTATCTGTCTGTGTATGTGTGTGTGTGTGTGTGTGTGTGTGTGTGTGGTGTGTGTGTGTGCGGTGTGTGTGTGTGCGCACGCATACCCACTTGTGTCACTCTGAGTGCAGGCACATGAATGTGATTGTCTGTGTGCTTGCTTTACTGCGATGAAGCACTCAGATTTGTGTGTGGGCTGTGCCTGTATTTAAAGTCGCCATCTTATTTGTTTTCCGGAAGACACAATCACAATCGCTAAAAAGAGCCCTTCCATCTTAAGATGAGTACCATGAATAGCCTTAAATTGTTGGGTTTAATTTTTACTTGAGCAGGCTGCTTCAGGCAACAGTCTGCCCGCGATGTGTTTCATACCAGACAAGGCCAGAATGTCACCACACCACACCCAAACTTAGCTAACCCTCTCACGTTACAGCAGCGCAACAAACACCACATAATACACACTCCTTTCCATGGTCACACACGCTAACACACACATCAACACAATAACACTCAATTATTTACACTTGATTATTTTACACCGAGGTTTGCATGCGAGTACATGTTATACTCCTTGAGTGTGACACGATCAAATAGCAAGTCCTCATTTAATTAAGGAGTCACTTGGATTTATTCCCTGTCACACAAAATTACACCAAATTCCGTAGCTGTTTCGAGTGAATATTCAACTCCTCTGAGGTAATATGAAAACAAATCATGGTCCAAATACCGAAAATGTCTAGACTCAGGGAAAAATGTGGAAAACAAGATGGGGGAAAAAAATTAGATACGAAGAAATGTGAAGCATGTGAGTGCAGGGTCATCCACAGAGCTAGACAGACAAGCACCTTCATTCACTCATTTCCGTGTGTGTGCGTGAGTGTGTGCGTGTGTGCGCGCGTGTGTGTGTGTGTGTGTGTGTGTGTGGACACGTGTATGTCTTGTGTGTCTCCCCCCAGCAGTCAAGACCTTAGGGCCTGTGTGAGAAAAGCTAAGGGATGCCGGCCATGTGATGGGTCACAAGGGTGTCCAGTGCTGTGAAGCCCAGGATGGGGGCTCGAGCCAGGGGGAGATCAGAGCGGGTGGTGGGGTCTCTGGAGGACACAGCGTTTACGCTCTGTGTGGACAGAAAAAGACGGAAAGTCCCATATTTGCAATCTGCCCCTCACTAGCCTGGTCTTTTCTCACTTTCTCTTTCTCTTTCTGTCTCTCTCTCTTTCTCTCTCCCTCTCTCACTCTCTCCCTCCCTCTCTCTCTCTCTCTCTTTTCTTTTTCTCCCATTTCCGTTCCCATCCCTTTCCTCGTATTCTTGTGCCTATTTCCAACTCGAAAAACAGTTCTTACGACCGTAAGTTATCTTTTATAGGTTATTTATCCTTTTATAGGTACTGTATAACCATACCCTCTTCACAGTGTCTTGAAGAAATATGTCTATATATATTTAGTATTCTAATCTAATAGATTTTTTTAATTAAAAGAAAGCAGCTTTTGACAGCTAAAATAAAACCGGCAGTTTAAAAAAAAGAAACATGTTCTGCAGCACCAATATAAGAGCCAGGGAACGATGCCATTGCCTATGATGACATGCCATCTAAAAATACATTTGTCCAAGCAATACAAAAAAAGTTTTTGTTTCTTCAACCTCAACTGCTGGTTTTACTAAGTGTAGGAAAATAGTGGCTGAGAATAGAAGGAAAAAGGAGGAATGCAGAGGACTGAACAAACAGTGAGGAAGAGAGAGAGAGAGAGAGAGAGAGAGAGAGAGAGAGAGAGAGAGAGCGAGAGAGAGAGAGACCTTAAAAGAGAGTCATTGCTGTTAATTTAGCTGTATCTATAGTTTTTTGACTAATTATTTTGTTTTGTCTTTTCCCACTTATATGTTGTCTTTTCCATTTACATGTTGTGATTTCACAATGATGTATTGTACCATTCTCATGCTAACACAGACCCTTTGAAATCTGGAATTTAAATGTTTGCTTCCTGCATTCCTGCATTCCTGCATGGCTTCTCTGCAGATCTTATGACGGTCTGGCCTTTGCTGATGAACGTGTCTGATAGTGGTCTTAAGTGTAAAACCTGTGTATAGTCCAGGGAGACATTGATGAGACACAAAGGGTAGGTGTCTAATATTTGAGCTCTTAGAGTGGATCATTGGATATGATCAATCTATGAGGTTTTGGATATTAAGCTTTGAAGTGTCCTTCGATATTTACCAACAACCAACACCCTTACAAACACCTTAAACCAATACTTTTGCAGAACTTTTCACATACATTCACATTCAGTGGTCTAAAAATAGCATACGTATTTATAACACTGTAAAATAAATCAGATAGAATCTTATAACACACACACATATGCATGTGTCCATACCAATCCGACCTTCAGCAAAAATAACATTCTTCACTCGGACCAGGTTCCTGGAAGACCTGTCAAAGTAAAAGAGCATGAAATCTGGATTGTTTGCTGCTTTTCGATCAATACAAAAATGAAGCAATGATCTGTTGATTGGCCGAGTTTGCTGTGGACCCTGGTTCAGGGTTTCAGTTTAGCCTGCATATGAAGCAACCGTTCACCTAGTTGCAATACCTCGGAAAACCCAGAAACTTTAGCAGCAATGTAGCTCATGGAAATGTCACTTTAAATACCAAAAGGCTATTAAATGAAGTGATTGCAGAACTGATCATGACCTTATGGTAAACAAGAACCTTTCGGACAGGGAGTGATCGTAATGTTACATCACTCTGGGAAATCCACACTGATGGTTTGCCTGAGGGGCATCTGGTTAAGGTCTTTAAAAGCAGAGGAGCAGTTGCTGTCTGCTGCAGAACTCTCTTCATCACAGAGACCTTCATCATGTGTGTCCTGACGACGACCTCCACCATCTTGGCTCTGCTGGCCCTCACCCAAGCGGCCCCTGTATGCGAGGAGCTTGTCAAACCTCTCCATGTAGAAGACCTAACACCGGTGAGTGATTCACACACAAACACACACACACACACACACACACTGCTTGCAAGCCATTCAAACACAACCAAACACACACCTCAGTTGGAATGCCTTTAATGTGTTTGCATTGTTATATATTTGGTATCTTTGTATTGTTGTGAGTCTGACCCATGCATTTATGAACCTGAATATTAAATCTCACAAAAAACTATACTCTCACCTACAGTCACAGGTTCAGTATTAATGGAAGAAAATCTAACAAAACTTTTATGCTCAATGCTGTGTAGTGATTCTGTGTTTTTATTGTGATTTTGTTTTGTGTCATTACTTTTGTGTAAATGACATTACGTTACGTTTTGTTGGCATGACCTGAAGTATTTATTTACGAGATGCATAAACAAGAGGGGTTTCATTTTCCACAAATGCAACCATGACTGCCACTGTCACTTATGATCTATTTCACACGTGCCGCTCGGCTCAATCGCCTAAACAGTTAAGGTATAAATACTACTCTAACTCAATCGCCTAAACAGTTAAGGTATAAATACTACTCTAACTCAATCGCCTAAACAGTTAAGGTATAAATACTACTCTAATCCAATCACCTAAACAGTTAAGGTATAAAATATTACTAATATGAATTATTAATACTACTCTAACCCAACGTTCCTACTTCTCCGCTTCGACAGATGATGGGGAGGTGGTGGTTCCTGAGTGGCTTCTGTGATCATCAGGTGTTCACAGACATTCTGAAAGTTGTCAACAGCTCCTGGATAACTCTCACACCTTCAGGCCAGACAGGATCTCTCATCATGAGTCAGGGCAACATGCTGTAAGTATTTCCAAATCCATCCAACCCTGTTTGAATAAGCATAATGAATGAGTTTGTATTAAGTTGATATTGATGATCGTGATGTGTTGTTATTTTCCCCACAGTAATGGGAAATGTGTAGACTTTACGTCTGCCAATATGACACTCAAAAGCAGTGTTGTGCACGTGAATCGTAAGTTATGAGTTGGAAAATGTTTCAATATTCAGCATAAAACACAAGCGCTGCCCTTATTAGTACTGTTTTTATTTAATTTTAAACCAAAAACAGATCAACAGATGCTGAGTAGCTTGGAGCAATACAATATTTAAGTGTGTGTGTGTCTGTTTGTGTTGTGTATACACACAATGGCACCTTTCGTTACATTATTAATGGCATAGGCTGAGGCAATAGGCATAGGCAGTGGCACTGTGGCCCTGTCGAGCTATGCATACTCAGTAGTTGAGTGCTATGTAAGAGTATGGCACGGATCAGTGTACTGCCATACTCACTTTCTAGCCACATGAAAGCATGAAAACCCACTTAGTGTAAAAATGACACAGAACACAACAATGTATTGCTTGCTTTGAATGAATGCTTAAATTACCAAATTGTTGGTAAAAACCTTACATTTTGACAGAAATGTTTGATGGACAGAAGGTGACTACTGAAATGATCATCCTGCCATCTGGCTCTGACTACCTTACCCTGAAACTGAAGTTTAAAATGGAGGAAATCACCATCAGATCACTCTACCTCTTTGGTACGATTCAACTTTCCCTTTTCTTCAGTCTTCCTTCCCTCCAGCTGTTTCAAATGATCTTTAACCACTCCTCTGCAATGGAAAATTCATCGTTGGAATTATTGTACAGACTGTAGGCCAAGCTTTCACATATAAGATGGTTAGCTATGCTTCCATGTCAATGTGCCATAAATAAGACCTTCATGACATTTAGGCGTTCAAATGTATTTTCCTGTAATACATCATATGAAGCGTTCATGATCATTTTGTTGTTTATGATTTCGTCCCCTGAAGGACGTTCAGGGAAGCTGTCAGACACAGAGCAGAAAGCGTTCCAGACACAAGCTGAGTGCCTGGGGTACTCCGGCCCAGCCCCGTACACCTACAACGGCGTTACAGGTTAGCAGCATACACGTCTCCCTTTTCTGACATGGGATTTAAGTGCATCATCAAAGGAATATGCAACTACAGTACTATTACTTTTACTATTACTATTGTGACTGACAACCATCTAATCCTGTTTGATTTGTAATTTGTGAATTGTAAAAGCCCATCAGTGGCTCCATGAGCAGTGCTGTTTGCTGTAGGTTAGCTAGTGAACCCCACTCCACTGTGAAGTGAATAGTATCGGGATATTTCATATTTTTAGTCAAATTAAAGACTTGTAATAAATTATATCATTGTCTCTTATCAGGACATTTTACACACATGGAACAGCTACACCAGAGAAACAGTTCAGAATACATATAAACCCATTGTGTTCATGTTGTTTGAGCCTACGATATTGTCAAGGGATGAGATAGGAGACATCACATAGAGGGCACTGTTGGTATATATGGGATGATCAACACCTGTTTGTTGTGGTTTTCTGATTGTCTTGTAAAGAGCTCTGTGACCAGGAAAAGGAAAAGCTAATATGTGAGCCCCTTGTCAAAACTCAAGAAATCAAGGATGTGACGCAGGTGAGTCAATGTACACACACACACACACACACACACACACACACACACACACACACACACACACACACACACACACACACACACACACACACACACACACACACACACACACACACACACACACACACACACACTCACACACACTCAGCTTTCAGTATCCAGAGAGTAAATCTCTGCAGTATTTGCAATATTTGTCATTGATATGTGTTTATGGTCAAGATGTATTTATTTTTTTCTTCTACATTGACAGTTCATGGGGAGGTGGGTGTTCCTGAAGGGCTTCGTAGATTATAAGCAGTTCATCGACCTCATGAAGATTACCAGTAGCTCCTGGATGGATTTGGAGCCTACCTCCAACAAAGAGATAATCACCATAAATCAAGGGAATATGCTGTAAGTGTGGTCAAGTGCACAAGAAGTAATATTTGTGGCAGTGTGTACCTTTTCATAAGCTAAATCAAATATTTAAATAATTCTCCAACTCAAATCTCAAGCTCCTAAAATATTTCACGAAATCTGAACCACGATGTCTGGACAGTATTGATTATTTCTATTTCTTGTTGTTGCAGTTTTTTTTCAGTTTTTGAATACTTTGCCATTTCATTGCTTTTGAAATTCACCCCACCTGGTTTCATTGTGTTGCTCAGAGACATGTCCTTCTTCTCCACAGGAATGGCACATGTTTGTTCTCCAGCGCTAACAGCACCATCTCAAACAGCGTTTTATATGCATCTGGTAAGTTCTCAGTGTGAACCTTCTGGAACACTCCGCATGAATCTTTGTCATTGTTGCCTAAGGTCAAGGGACTGTCGGTAGCTCTGTTTATCTTCAAGTAAGCATAACATGCAGAAGTGATGACTGGTCAGCTCTAAACGTATAATCACATGTAGAAGTGATGACTGGTCAGCTCTAAAGGTATAACTGCAGATATGTTCATGTATTACAAAGCATACCTGAAAATGAACATCGTTCTCATCCATTTGGTTAACAGTACACCTACCCATTCTACTGGGGCATAATGTATTTCATAACACTGTCATTCATTGTGTAGTATTTAATGGGAACAGTTTTACATTATGTCTAATATATCAAATACTTAAAGTTAGCTTTATGTTTTTTTAAAACATCTTTAAGCATCTTACACATCTTTAAGGTGTCCAGGGTTCTGTGAAAACAATTGACCCTAGGCCATATTGCCAACAAGTAATCCTGGCAAGTCCCACTAGTAGGGTAAAGCTAGGTGATTGACAGGTCCTATCCTGTCTGATCTGTAACAGTGACTAACCCTCATGTAACCTGATTTCAGAAATGTATGAAGGGCAAAGAGTGACCTCGGAGGGGTGGGTCCTGCCCTCGGGCACAGATACCCTCATCATGCGCTTTAAGAGTCAAATAGGGGACCACAACATCCGAGCACTCTACTTATATGGTACATATTCACCTTTTTACTTTTGACCTTCTCTCTTGTCCAAAGCAACTCATTGTCCGTCTAACTGTCTCAATAACTGGATGAAGTTTGTTACCTATCGGGGTCAACACTGAGGGAAATGCTCTACAGGCCAGAAGACTGCTGGTTGGCCTCTCCTATATGAAATCATTGGCCATGCTTCTCTTTATCAGGGTCCACATCATGTGCATCAGGGAACTTTCTTTATGTTCTTCAATACTTCCCATAATATGAAAAGATAGATAAATAGGAGCTTTTGTTCATCCTGAAGCAAAGTTAGCTCAAACTGTCACACAGAAAAAACAACACACACTAATGTTGTTGTTTGCATTCTAAAGGGCGGTCAGGTAAAGCATCGGCCAAAGATATGGAATCTTTCCAGAAGCAAGCTGAGTGTTTGGGATGGATCAGAACAGCCCATTATACTTACGATGGAGTTACAGGTGGGTGTGGTCTGCATTTTATTATTAATTACAATTATTTATAGTATTAAAATAAAAAATAATTTATATTATTAATTGTTTGGATACACTGTAGTAGTGAAGGAAAACCTTTAACCTCATGGTTAATGTTAGTGTAAGATACTATATATAAATATATATATTTAACCCTCCTATTATGTTCAAATTTTAGCCACATCTATTATGCTTGGGGTCAATTTGACCCCAGCAATTTAAACCTCCAAAAAATTATTATAATTATTTTTTTTACCCACGTTTTTGTGTCAGGTACTTTAGGTTTGTTTGTTGACTACCTAAATAGCCCTTAAAAAATAAAACAATACCTCCACCCACCCTCTTTATACATCCAGAATACATGTTACGCGACTATGGAGAAATATGCAGATCCCCATAAAATCTCACTGATTGACCTAAAATTGGAAAGAGATATCCTTCTGGTGTTTTTATGGCTTCATATTATTTCTAAGTACATATTGTTGCTATCTATAACATTTGGAGTAAAAAACTATTTCTTTTATCAAGAAAAGTAACAATGTGATGAAAAAAGTTGATATTTCTTGTATATTTTATACAATTAAAACAGCCTGGGGTCAAATTGACCCCAAACAACACCTATGCGTAAAGTATGTGTACAGGACATTGAAAACATATCCTCATGTTAATTTTGTCTTTACCCAGTTGTCCCCACTAAATTAGGAAAAGTCATTAAATATGAAGCAAAAAAAATGATGTCAAACATTTATTTAGAGACGTTAAACATTGAATGGGGTCAAATTGACCCCAAACATAATAGGAGGGATATATATATATATATATATATATATATATATATGTGTGTGTGTGTGTGTGTGTGTGTGTATTTATCTGCTCACAGGGGACTAATGGTTGTTTGTTGTCATGTGTATAACAGTAAAGAGTAAAAGCTGCTCAGGGCATCAATGGTGCACCAAAAGAACTTGAAAGAATATGATAGTGCTTAGTTATTTACAGTAATAGCCAACATGACAAATACATTTAGAGTTAGCCTATATGTAGATCATAACGTTACTGTCTTATTTTCATTCACAGAGCTTTGTAAGAAATCTCCGGATTCACTTGGGGACAAGGTTGTGGAGTAAATCTGTCATCTGTTGTCAAATAAACTTTATAAAATGGCAATTGCAAGCATTATGTTTTTTTTTTTCAGGCATAAAATTACAAAAAAAGTGAGAAAAAAAACAGATCATGATTAGACATCAAATCAAATAAAAGCTTAAAATCTATGTCAGATGATGTAGCTCAGTCATAAACATCTCCTGATGGACTGCAGTTAGTCCTAGTAGGAGCAGTCAGTCAGTCAGTCCTCCTCCTATGGGGAGTAAACAGCACCTAAACAACACCTTCAACCAGGTGGCAGCTGGTAAAGGACTTCTGCCTTTCATTGGCTTATATTTAGTGCAAATGCAGAAAAATATATGGATATATTATGAGACAAACTGGTTTTCAAGTTTCAACTTTTGCCCTGGTTTGGGTCAAAACCACAGTGCTATCTTGCTTTACGTTTCAAGTCCGGGAGAAAAAGTAATCCTTTATTAGCATTGTTCACATTGAACACGGGGTGTTCATTGTACACAGGGTGTAAGTTACTTGTGTTTCAGACCTTGGACTGTACCTCGACTATTCTCCTGCCTATGCCCTGTTTGGATTAGTTTGCTTACTCGTATTAAATAAAGTGATTGCAGAACTGACCATGCGCTTACGGTAAACAAGAACCTTTGGACGGGGAGTGTTCTTAATGTTACATCACTCTGGGAAATCCACACTGATGGTTGGCCTGAGGGGCATCTGGTTAAGGTCTTTAAAAGCAGAGGAGTAGTGGCCGTATGCTGCAGAACTCTCTTCATCACAGACCTTCATCATGTGTGTCCTGACGACGACCTCCACCTTCTTGGCTCTGCTGGCCCTCACCCACTCTGCCCCTGTTTGCGAGGAGCTTCTCAAACCTCTCGATTTAGAAGACCTAACACTGGTTAGTGATTCTCACACACACACACACACACACACACACACACACAAACACACACACACACACACACACACACACACACACACACACAAACACACACACACAAACACACAAACACACACACACAAACACACACACACACACACACACAAACACACACACACACACACACACACACACACACACACACACACACACACACACACACACACACACACACTGCTTGCAAGACATTCAAACACAAGCAAATACACACACACAGCTGGCATGCCTTTAATGTAATCCCTTAATCCCTTAAATGTGTTTGAATTGTTATCTATTTGGTATCATTATTATCTATTTGGGATCATTGTATTGTTGTGAGTCCGACCCATGCACTTATTACCCTGAGTATTAAACTATACTCTCACCTACAGTCACAGGTTCAGTATTAACAAAAGAAAATATAACAATACCTCTCTGCATTACCTGTGTAGTGATTCTGTGCTTTTATTGTGATTTTGTTTTGTGTAAATGACATTGTGTTAAGTTTCATTGACATGACCTGAAGTATTTATTTACGAGATGCATAAACAAGAGAGGTTTCATTTTTTTCCACAAATGCAACCATGACTGCCGCTGTCACTTATGATCTATTTCACACGTGCCGCTCGGCTCAATCGCCTAAACAGTTAAGGTATAAATACTACTCTAACTCAATCGCCTAAACAGTTAAGGTATAAATACTACTCTAACTCAATCACCTAAACAGTTAAGGTATAAATACTACTCTAACTCAATCGCCTAAACAGTTAAGGTATAAATACTACTCTAACCCAATCACCTAAACAGTTAAGGTATAAAATATTACTAATATGAATTATTAATACTACTCTAACCCAATGTTCCTAATTCTCCGCTTCAACAGGTGATGGGGAAGTGGTGGTTCCTGAGTGGCTTCTGTGATCATCAGGTGTTCACAGACATTCTGAAAGTTGTCAACAGCTCCTGGATAACTCTCACACCTTCAGGCCAGACAGGATCTCTCATCATGAGTCAGGGCAACATGCTCTAAGTATTTCCAAATCCATCCAACCCTGTTTGAATAAGCATAATGAATGAGTTTGTATTAAGTTGATATTGATGATCGTGATGTGTTGTTATTTTCCCCACAGTAATGGGAAATGTGAATTTTCCACTGACAATATGACACTCAAAAGCAGTGTTCTGCATGTGAATCGTAAGTTATGAGGTGGAAAATGTTTCAATATTCAGCATAAAACACAAGCAGCGCTGCCCTTATTAATACTGTTTTTATTTAATTTTAAACCAAAAACTGATCAACAGATGCTGAGTAGCTTGGAGCAATAAAATAATTAAATGTGTGTGTGTGTGCGCGCCTGCCTGTTTGTGTTGTGTATACGCACAATGGCACCTTTCTTTACGTTATTAATCGCATAGGCTGAGGCAATAGGCATAGGCAGTGGCACAGTATGCATACTCAGTAGTTGAGTGCTATGTAAGAGTATGGTACGGATCAGTATACTGCCATACTCACTTTCTAGCCACATGAAAGCATGAAAACCCACTTAGTGTAAAAATGACAGAACACAACAATGTATTGCTTGCTTTGAATGAATGCTTAAATTACCGAATTGTTGGTAAAAACCTTACATTTTGACAGAAATGTTTGATGGACAGAAGGTGACTGCTGAAATTACCATCCTGCCATCTGGCTCTGACTACCTTACCATGAAACTGAAGTTTAAAATGTCGGAAACCACTATCAGATCACTCTACCTCTTTGGTACGATTCAACTTTCCCCTTTTCTTCAGTCTTCCTTCCCTCCAGCTGTTTCAAATGATCTTTAACCACTCCTCTGCAATGGGAAATTCATTGTTGGAATTATTTTACAGACTGTAGGCCAAGCTTTCACATATAAGATGGTTAGCTATGCTTTCATGTCAATGTGCCATAAATAAGACCTTCATGACATTTAGGCGTTCAAATGTATTTTCCTGTAATACATCATATGAAGCGTTCATGATCATTTTGTTGTTTATGATTTCGTCCCCTGAAGGACGTTCAGGGAAGCTGTCAGACACAGAGCAGAAAGCGTTCCAGACACAAGCTGAGTGCCTGGGGTACTCCGGCCCAGCCCCGTACACCTACAACAGCGTTACAGGTTAGCAACCTACACGTCTCCTTTTTCTGACATGGGATTTAAGTGCATCATCAAAGGAATATGTAACTACTATTACTAAAACTATTACTATTGTGACTGACAACCATCTAGTCCTGTTTGATTTGTAATTTGTAAATTGTAAAAGCCCATCAGAGGCTCAATGAGCAGTGCTGTTTGCTGTAGGTTAGCTAGTGAACCACACTCCACTGTGAAGTGAATAGTATCGGGATATTTCATATTTCTAGGCAAATGAAAGACTTGTAATAAATTATATAATTGTCTCTTATCAGGACATGGAATGCATTTTACACACACGGAACAGCTACCCCAGAGAAACAGTTCAGAATACATATAAACTAGTGCTGTCAAACGATTAAAATATGTTATCGCGATTAATCGCATTTATGTCATAGTTAACTCAAAATGAATCGCGATTAATCGCAAATTTGTGACTATTCTAAATGTTCCTTCGTTTATTTATTTTTTTCCATCATTTTATTTTTATTTTAATGCCATTATCAACATGGAAAAGTGGATTGGCTTGCTTTATGCAAATGTTTTATTTTATTGAAAACCAACATTGCCAAACAGGGCGGTACAAAATACAATTATAAAGTGCACATTTCAGGTAAACAAGGACTCAGCCTATAGTGCAGTTAAACCATGGCTTAATATTTTCTTTTTTTCAAGTTTGCTGGGAACATAGCAGTCAGGCCTCTTATTTCAGAAACAATGAACCGTAACAGTTAGGTTACCAATAAAAGGTAAGCCTACTACTTCTTTGCTTTCAGCCAGCTGCCTGTTGACATTTTCAGACAACAGTGAAGCTTGCTTCTTTTGCACAACGCAACTTTTAAAAGTAAACTTTCCATTCAGAAGCTTTTTATCATCCATTTCGCCGTATCGCGCTCACCATTCACTCAAACCGTAACGTTAGCCTACTACACAGTTTGCCAAAGGCCAAAAAGAATGTAAATCTAAAAAAAAAAAAAAAAACTCGCGTTAATCTCGCGTTAAAAAAAATTAACGCCGTTAAAATGGGTTTGCGTTAACGCCGTTAATAACGCGTTAAACTGACAGCACTAATATAAACCCATTGTGTGCATGTTGTTTTGTCATAATGACAGATGAGCCTACGAGACTGTCAAGGAATGAGATAGGAGACATAACATGGAGGGAACTGTTGTTATATATGGGATGATCAACACCTGTTTGTTGTGGTTTTCTGATTGTCTTGTAAAGAGCTCTGTGACCAGAAAAAGCTAATATGCAAGCCCCTTGTCAAAGCTCAAAAACTCAAGGATGTGACGCAGGTGAGCCAATGTACACACACACACACACACACACTCACACACACTCAGCTTTCAGTATCCAGAGAGAAAATCTCTGCAGTATTTGCAATATTTGTCATTGATATGTGTTTATGGTCAAGATGTATTTATTTTTTCTTCTACATTGACAGTTCATGGGGAGGTGGGTGTTACTGATGGGCTTTGTAGATGAGAAGCCGTTCATCGACCAGATGAAGATTACCAGTAGCTCCTGGATGGATTTGGAGCCTACCACCAACAACAAGACGATCGCCATAAGTCAAGGGGATATGCTGTAAGTGTGGTCAAGTGCAAAAGTAAGGGATAATGTATAGTCCGGTGGTCATTATCTCAAAATAAATCCAGACGGGACGAAACCGGACCCCGACGCGCAGAGGAGGGGTCTTGTTTCGTCCTGAAGAGATTTATTTTTAGATAATGACCGCCGGACTATACATTATCCCGCTTATTATACGGTTACTTGCCAAAACAGTAAAAGACATTCCTCCAAAATACCTCTATTTAATGATTTTGTTGTTGTTTCGTGATTTCCGCTAAGAAAAAATAGTTCTTCACGCAAATAGAACTTTTAAGTTTCAGGTGTTGCGTAGCAGGGAAATGTACAAATAAATGTTTACAAATAGGAAAGGAACACTCATCTGGAATGTTGGTTATGTGGCAATCAAGACACTGACAATGGAACAATTTTTGTTTTGCGGAGAAACAATGGCGAAATAAACATTTTTTTATCAATAACTTTGAGCTTAAATGTTAATTGGTTGACTATAAAATTGTTTTATAAAAGCAATATAGTACTCGTGCGAGTGAGGTAGGTAAGGGATATTCCCACGGGTTTTGTTGCCTGCGCCACTCGGCCTCCGGCCTCGTGGCTACGGCCGAACACCACCCGTTAATATTTGTGGCAGTGTGTACATTAATGTAACTTTTCATAAGCTAAATCTAAATCAAATATTTGAATAATTCTCCAACTCCAATCTCAAGCTCCTAAAATATTTCACAAAATCTGAACTATGATGTCTGGACTGGATTATTTCTATTTCCTGTTGCGGCAGTTTTTTTCAGTTTTTGAATACTTTGCCATTTCATTGCTTTTTAAATTCACCCCACCTGGTTTAATTGTGTTGCTCACAGACATGTCCTTCTTCTCCACAGGAATGGCAGATTTTTTATCAACAACAGTAACGGCACCATCTCAAACAGAGTTTTTTATGCATCTGGTAAGTTCTCAGGGTGAACCTTCTGGAACACACTGTTTATCATCAAGTAAGCATCACATGCAGAAGTGATGACTGGTCAGCTCTAAAGGTATAATCACATGCAGAAGTGATGACTGGTCAGCTCTAAAGGTATAATCACATGCAGAAGTGATGACGTCAGCTCTAAAGGTATAACTGCAGATATGTTCATGTAATACAAAGCATACCTGAAAATTAACATCGTTCTCATCCATTTGGTTAAGGCCCCGTCACACCATAACGTTCTGGTCAACGTTCTATGACGTTAGAGGAAACATTGGTAATCGTCCATGGTCGCTGGTATAGCGCAAGAAGAGCAATCGTCGGCAATTGTCGTGATCGGCGGAGAACACTGGTCCGAAAATACATTTTTAAGATGCACAAAAGTTCTCATGGAGACCAGCGTTCTTCAACGTTTAATTTTAAACGCTAAAGAACGTTCGTGGAACGTTGCACGTTTTACTAACGTTGCACGCGTTTGGCTATCGTTAGTCAGTCGATACCCTAGCGTTACTTGGTTGTTATTAATCGTTTGCTTTGCAGTGAACAACTCACTGGTGACCTGTCAACGACCACTGAACAGACCCCAAGCGCACGCAGCGTGTGACTAACGTCAAACGAACGTCATATGACGTCCAATGAGCGTCATTTGAGCGTTTCCTGAACGTCCATGCATGTGGGTAGGGTAGACTGAGTACAGTTGAGACATGTGTACAGTTGATACACCCGAAATAACTTATGTGCGCAGCAATCCTGAGACATAATTTTTAGTTTGCACATGCCTACTAACGTCCTCTTTGATCCCTGGAAATTTGAGCACCTAACCCATTTCCCGTACGAAGATACCGGCGAAAGTTTTTTCACCAAGGGAAGATCTTGATTTTATCATGTCCCTTCTACAATGAATATGTTATTAACCATACGTAATCAACAAACGCAACTTACATCATTGCAAACGTTATTCTGTGCACTATGAATCTACATATTCCATGCTGTCATGCATAATCTAGCGAAAAGCGTGAGGTGGTCAGCGGGGTACATTTTGAGACACAATGTCTCAACTGTACCCGCGAAGGGCAGGTTAGAAGTCAAAGTTAGACAACAAACAAAGCAAATGAAAATAAAATGTTATATTTTTGATATTATAACTGTCCTATATTAATGGGTGTCTTTTCAAACATGAAAGTATTAAGAATGATTTATCTTGGGGTCTAAATAAGCAAGGTGATCGGGTACAGTTGATACAGCTTGATTGTGATATAGCCTGTATTTTCAATCCTTGGTCAGTCACCATCAATGGGTTTAAATGGGTGTCTCAACTGTACTCAGTCTACTCTATATAAACCGATGCTTTTTAAGCAGGGTTCAGTTGATTTTGGGCTACCATAGAGAACACCCACTATGGAGGATCCAGAAAGACTAAGAGGGTATATATGCTTGCTATAGCCCAGCATGAAGTAGATGTACTGAACTTGAACATAGCTGAGCACTGTTATAGCTGGTGCTGGACAATGGACAATGGACAATGTGTGTGGATGTGTTGATGTTTTCTAATAATAAACATTAAAAAATACAAATTCAGTGTCAAATTTATATAATGTATTTTAATAACATAAAACCCCAGGAATAACATCCGTTATTTCGTAAATCACAGTAAAAATAACAGTAAATCAATATAACATTAAACAATTAAAGGAAATAATAATCATAATCACACATTTACACAAGTATTAATGCCTGCTCGGCCTCATCCAGGTCCCCCTGAGTTTTGGCTATGATCGCCTTCAATTGGAATTACACAGGTAAACAATAAGCAATAAACAATTGTCGTTCACTTGTTATTCAATATCATAGTATAATTATATGAATACGTCAGTATTTCTGGTGTGTCACACCTCGGATAGGCTCTTCCTCGTGGCGTTGTTCTTCGTCGTGGTGTTTGCATTCTTCTTCCTTGCAGCGTGAGTAGCAGAAGCCCCCCTCACACCTTTTTTGCGTTGTCTTGGCGGCATGATGTTCACTGTTCAGGACAACTGAATCCACAGATTTTCCAGTGTTTTATACCCGTTTGACCATAAAACCCACACGCCAGCAAAACGCTATTCTGTCGTTATTCACACGTTAAGACCGCTTTATACTCGCTTTTTACGCAGAAACGTAAGCACGTAAGATACCGCCAAAATTTGTGACTATCCAACAAAAGCCTCGCCGGCCCCACGCAGCCCGCAAAGACTGTGATTGGTCTGCTAACCGCATCCTTTCAGGAGTCTCACATTTCCGGGTTTCATAGCATAGTATCGCCATTTTTAAAGGCCAAGGCAAGACTAGAATATTTTTGAATCATGAATAGCCTGCAGACTCTTCTTGTTGATTATGAACAAACATAACAGAAGAGGTCCGAAGATATGAGCATCTTTACAAACCCTCTTTAAACACTTATAAGGACGCTCAAATACCATCCCATTCTCACAGGAGAAATCACCTGAACAGCAATCTGAGCATATTTGTCAAACGCGATAAAAGATACTGCTCTGATATATTCCTATTCTATACTGAATATTCTGTTTAGATCAAAGGTTTGTTTTGACATACCGTGATATTTCAGATGACAGTTATGTGGTAAACCACTGTGTTGACATTTAAAAACCGTTTATTGCGATTGTTTGGAGAGAACGCGCTAATTCATCGAACAAATACTTTCATATTCATTTTCCACCACTTGTTAGCCATGTCATCCATTCATATTGATGTGAATCATCAATTGCACCCATGAGGCAAGCGTGAGTTTGATAGAATGGAGCCCGGTCTGCTCATATACAAAAGCTAACATTAACGTGAAGTGGAGTTAACTTGCGGCCAACACCATTGTATTACAAACACTGACAACATACACTCATGATGAGAAGGTACACCTGGCGATTTCTCGCCTTTTATCTTTCACCTTTGAATAATGTAACTTATAAACACGTTGTTTTAAAGCGCTGTGGCCGTCCTTAAAAGATGTGTCAATACACAAACTTCTGCATCATGTGATCTGTCTTTTTCGCCACTGGTACTGAATTGCCAACCTTTGTATTTCGTGTAACAAATGTATTCATAACGTCAATATTAGCCTTTCGCCCACTACACTTTAATGCTCCGTTAAAAGTTTTTTTCCTTTGTCCCGCTGCAATAAATAGGCCTGCGCTTACTTCACTCAAATTTGTTGCACTATGGTTCCAGGCAGTGTTGTGCAAGTTCACACCTCTCATGAACTAGTTCAAACCAAATGCTTTGGCAATACTGAAGAACGTTATGGTCATGCCAATAAAGCTTCTTTTGAATTTGAATTTGAATTTGAATTTGAATTTGAGAGAGTGAGCGAGCGAGAGAGAGAACGATAGATCAGATGTAGCGACCTGAGCAAAGTTATGTTACTGTAACGTTGAACTCTGTGCAACCAGTGTGGACAATAAATCCGCTGGCCAAATCAAGTTGCCATTAATATGCTCATCAACTGCAGACAGAAGGGAAAGGGAGATAACCCTGGAGTTAAGAATATAGATCACTTCGGCTCTAGAGCAGTAAACAAAAGTCTACCCTGTAATCTCAGACTATGATTAGCAGGAAAGGTTAACAACAGGCTAATTAATAAAATACAATACTTACTAGACTAACAATACAATATTTATTTGTTTGAGTGTTGTTGTTTAGTGCAATGGGGGTGTATGATCGTTATTGTCTATAAAGGAAGGCATTGCAACAGAAAAAACTCCCGTTCATCGTGTCTATTCGCGCCCCAGGTAAATACATAAACTAACGACTTACACACACAAAGACGTCATGGGGTAGGCAAAAAAACGTTACTCCACCTATTGTTCTGGCGTTGAATCGCTTTGCAACACGCACAACCCTTGGGGAACCTTAGGGAACCATAAACCAAAACGAGTCCCTCGATGCAACTGCGCGGTCAGTGTAGTTGCAGTTGCAAGAGTATATATTGCCCTTTAGTCACACGCTCCACACGCTCAACACGCTCGTCTAACGTTGACTAATCGTTCATCGCGCGCCAGTGACACGTCATTGCGCGCCAGTGACACGTCATCACACGCTAATAGTTTTCAGGGGTGTCTAACTTGGTCGCTGTTACACGCTCCTCATAAGTTAGTCACACGCTAGTCATGCATTAGTCACAGCTAGTCACACGCCAGATGTGTCCACCTCACCCTAGAACGCTCGAAAATTGAACGATTAGAATGTTCAGAGAAAGTTGACCAGAACGTTATGGTGTGACGGGGCCTTTAACAGTACACCTACCCATACTACTGGGGCATAATTTATTTCATAACACTGTCATTCATTGTGTAGTATTTAATGGGAACAGTTTTACATCATGTCTAATATATCCAATACTTAAAGTTAGCTTTATGTTTTTTTTAAAAACATCTTTAAGCATCTTACACATCTTTAAGGTGTCCAGGGTTCTGTGAAAACAATTGACTCTAGGCCATAGTGCCAACAAGTAATCCT
>NC_045171.1:19310865-19313365 GCF_900700415.2 Clupea harengus | reverse complement strand
AGATGCATGGGTAAATTTGTGATGTGAAAAGCTTTCTGTGGCGCTCCTGAAATATTCAGTGAGCTGCAGCCAGCGGAGGCCCACGTCCCCGCTAATATGTTAGATATTTCCTCCTGTTTAAAAGAGGAGAGGTGAATTATGGATGTGCACTGCTGATAATACAGGAATAAAATATCACAGGATTGGGGGGCAGGACCTCCCCTCGAGCCTCGACCTACAGCACTCACTCACTCTCATTTAAAGGAACCTGAAGGTAGATGGGGAAGGAACCGGTTCCTACCTCAAAGAAACCAGTTCACTGAAGGAGCCTCTCATGTCTTCAGCACTGAACTACCTTTCATGAAAGCAACAGTGTGCAGGATTTCTTTTCATTGCCAATTAGTTTTGGTATCGTATCATCTTTAAATGTATTTTTAAAGTGTATGGTCATGTGAGGGACAAATAAACACACCTGTCCCTCCCAATAGCCAATCAGGTGGTTCTGAAGGTCCAGTTCAGAAAATGTAAAAAAAAAAAAAAAAAACCTTCTCAGCTTTTGTCAGTGTCAGCAGTACTGTTGTTGGTTTTTGCATGCCTTTGACAAGTAAGTGTGCTAGGTTTAGATGGAAACTTCTTAAT
The DNA here is from genome assembly GCF_900700415.2 of Clupea harengus. Taxonomy (NCBI): domain Eukaryota; kingdom Metazoa; phylum Chordata; class Actinopteri; order Clupeiformes; family Clupeidae; genus Clupea; species Clupea harengus. The sequence continues at coordinate 19,312,747 of NC_045171.1, read as the reverse complement.
GCTCTTCCTCTTTTGTTCAAGAATAATGACATGAGATGAGGTGGAGTAATTCCACATGGGCGTGTGATAGATGAGAGTTAGTTTTTTTTTATGTTTTGTTTTATGATCACTCAGATCAGATCATTTAGTACTCTGAGCAATTGCTCAAGGCAATAATATCTTGATATGATTGATAACCCCCAGCTTGAAGGCACCGTTGTTGTTGTTGTTGTTACGTATTGGTAAATATCGGTATGATGGCTGTAGTGTACCCTGCGGTGTTATAATTCTCAGGCTAGTTTGTTAGGTATGAGTACTTGCATGAGGTAGTGGTGAGTGAGTGGTTTGGCCGCTGAGGGAGGTTCCTAACCAATAGCACAAGGAATTTAAGATATTTTCCTGTGTATAACTACAATTAGTCGTACAGGAGATGGAGAGATACTACAAACAGATAGACAGACAGACAGACAGACAGACAGGTGCACAAACAGATAGATAGATAGATAGATAGATGGCATGTTTATTCTTTGAGCATTTATTTTCACCCTCCATTTTTCTAGGTCATTGAGAAACCATTCTTCTCCATGAATCCCTGCCTCGTCAATGCAAGGCCTTGTTTTTATTCATTGCATATTAATATTTGATCACTACAAGCTGGCAACGGTATTCAGGGGCCGGGCATGGCCAAAAAGCCGATCAAATATGTAAAAAATATTCATCAAGCGCTACGGATGCTGACAAGGCATCTCAGGAACACAGGGAGTGGGCTGGAAATGAGATCTTTCATCTTTAATACATGACTATGGAGAGGGAGGAGAGGGGCTCTGACTGTGGAGAGGGAGGAGAGGGGCTCTGACTGTGGATAGGGAGGAGAGGGGCTCTGACTATGGAGAGGGAGGAGAGGGGCTCTGACTGTGGATAGGGAGGAGAGGGGCTCTGACTGTGGATAGGGAGGAGAGGGGCTCTGACTGTGGAGAGGGAGGAGAGGGGCTCTGACTATGGATAGGGAGGAGAGGGGCTCTGACTATGGAGAGGGAGGAGAGGGGCTCTGACTATGGAGAGGGAGGAGAGGGGCTCTGACTGTGGATAGGGAGGAGAGGGTCTCTGACTGTGGAGAGGGAGGAGAGGGGCTCTGACTGTGGAGAGGGAGGAGAGGGGCTCTGACTGTGGATAGGGAGGAGAGGGGCTCTGACTGTGGATAGGGAGGAGAGGGGCTCTGACTGTGGATAGGGAGGAGAGGGGCTCTGACTGTGGAGAGGGAGGAGAGGAGCTCTGACTGTGGAAAGGGAGGAGAGGGGCTCTGGGTGAAGCGCCGGGGTAAATCTGCAGTACACTCACCGGATGGACAAAAGCTCTGTAATGATTAAATGGGCATTTCTTTCCTCTTTTTCTTTTTTTCTTCCATTGTTTTCTTTTCTTGTTTCTCTCTTTCTACTGACTTTTGTCTTTCTTTCATTTCTTCATTCTTTCTTTCTTTTTCTTTCTATCGGTTGGCCTTTTCTCTTTCCCTTGTCTTTATTTATGTTCTCTATCCATTTATTATTTCTTGTGCTCTTCTGCCATAGTTTCTCTTCCTCAGACATAGAGAGACATGCCAGAGCAGACGCAGCTTCCACACAGTGTGACCGGCAACACACGGCACGGTCTAATGGAACACTGACAGGCTGCTAGGATGATTCAATTAGCCCCTTATTGCTGTGTGTGTGTGTGTGTGTGTGTGTGTGTGTGTGTGTGTGTGTGTGTTTGTGTGTGTCTGTGTGTGTGTGTGCTTACATAGCTTCATACTTGTGTGAATGTATTTTGTACATAAGTGTGTTTTATACACGTGCACTCAGATGCATGTGAATCTGTATGTGTGTGTAAAGGGCAGTTAGGTAGGTGTGAGGCTTAGGAGAAAGGCAGA
>NC_045171.1:19300865-19305865 GCF_900700415.2 Clupea harengus | reverse complement strand
GTCTTTCTCCTAATTGCATCAGCGCGTCTCTTCGCTGTTACAGGAGTTTGAAAAGCCGACAAAGGCTTCTCTCTAACTGGGAATCTCTGGAATTACCCAAGCTCCCTCAAGACGCAGGGCTGTGTCGGCATCAGTGGGCCTTTTCAGTCATTTAATTCCTCTGACTCCTCCGACCGACACGCACACAGAAATATCTTGAAGCAAAAGGGTCGAGCTCAGACGATTTAGCTCATTTGCGTTATGTTATTGTGCGCTTTTTGAAAAAGAATGTGCGCATTTGGATGTGTGTGTGTGAATGCATGAGCATGGGTGAGTGTGTGTGTGTGTGTGTGTGTGTGTGTGTGTGTGTGTGTGTGTGTGCACGAGTTAGTGAGTGAGTGAGTGCACGTGCTTGTGCATGTGCATGTGCATGTGCTTGTGTGTATCAATCTGCCAATTTTCATGTGGTTACCTCAGGTTCACTTTAATGGTATTTGTGAATGAAGATAACATCATCTCAACTCCCCCAGGCTGTAGGCTAACCTTTCATCCACAAAATTTTCAAATCTACTAGCTGCCCATGGATACACAGCAATGTAACCCCCCTCTCCCACAACCCCCCTTCATCCCGATCCTTAATTTGCTCGCCTTCAGCAACGCACAAATTTAGCACCTTGAGGCTACATGCTAATATGGATTGCTTGTAGCAAGACCTGTGAAATCAAGCAAGCACTAACTCAAGATTTCACCACAAATCTCTTCCCTTCCCTCCGCCTTACTTGCTCTGCCTCTGCCCATTTGCTGCGTTCTTCTATCAGATCGACTCAAGATCCAGTCCCTGACTTTGCCTCTCTCTGATCTTCTGGTTACTGATGCATTCTGAGAAATTTCAGAAGGAGATGTCTCGCCAACAAAACTGCTCAGGCTTCTTGACAAGCCTGTCTCACAGATGCTTTTTGGGGTGTGTGTCAATTGTGGTGATGAGCCGTTGAACCATAGTTCTAAATAAAAATTGAACAACCTATTCACAACAGCTTTAAGCTACTTGCTAATGTACTCTGATAAAACTCCAGAGTGCAGTCCTTGATTCTAATCCAATACACTTGGTGTCAAATTCAGCGGATTACTCCTCACTGTCTTTTAGCTGTGATCATCAAACTCTATTTAGCTTTAACAGGGCTAGCTTTAGGGACGCCTACGCTAGGTTAGACTGTGGTGGACGGCTGTGTTGTGTTAGGCTGGCTGAGTTGGACTTGTGCCCAAAGGTGACACACTGATAGATGCCTTTCAGTGTTTGGATTGTGAAATATGTGGGGGTTTTTGTGTTGTTTGTTTGTGTTCATTCTGTTCTCAAAGAATGGACAATAAGGCCAAGGAAAGGCATGATAAGTTGCTAAAGATGGGTTATCTCATTCACCCTGTTTTCATGTCATAAAAAAGCATTCTTTGACTATTCTGCCAGAGCAATAACATTGCATCGCCAGCCTGGCGACGCGTGGACTTAAGACTGAGTGGCAGTTATCAAATTAGTCCCTAATCCCAACAACAAGCACAGGTTTTGTTTTGTCATCTTTCTGCAGAGAACAATAGACAATATGTAATCTGGACCGTGAAGACAATGTGTGCGACAGGCTCGGGGACCTGTTCTTTTATTTTTAGATTCCATTATGCAAATGAGGGGGGACCTCTCAGCCTTCTCAAAGAGGCCGAGCAGGAGTGCAGCCTAATTAATATGCAGATGTATGCGTGAGGGGGTGATTGGGTTGGGGGGGGGGTGATTGACGGAGACTCTGAGGAGGCCAGGGCAGTGACTCGGCTTGGTGTTTTTCACCGCGGCATCTTGCCGCCGTCTTTTTCTTTCTTCCCGCCATGGCCTGTCCTACATTTCGCTTTCCCGCTTTTGTCTGCGGCGGTGTTGTCTCTGCAAGCGGCGCAGACAAGCGCGTCTTGGTCACAACCTCCATAAATTAAGACGCTGGGGACAGGGACAAACAGACGCGCGAGGTACACAAGGCGCGGGAAAACAAAACACTGTCCTAGTTCCTGTAAGGGCTTTTGTTCGAGACGCAAATAAGGATAATAGGCGGGAAAGAAATGCCAAAATGCGAGGCAAATGGCTGATTTTCTTTGGGACATACTGGGTCAGAAAAAAAAAAAAAGCTTATGTCTGTAAGGAAGGAAGGAGACTTGTCTCTGCATGTAAGTGTGTCAGAATAAATAGCATAGCCTAGCATGTGGGAGGAGACATGAATCAACAAGAGGAGAAGCGACAGACACCAGCACATGTGCAGAGGGCTCGGAGGCATCGCAGAGGCCATCAAGTTGTCCAGCATCAGCAGCGCCGCTGGAGAGGGAATACGATATGATTCTGTACAATGACTGTGATGGGGTTTGTGCACTTGAATGTGTTAGTGCATGTGCTGGGTCTGCACGTGGTGTGTGTGAGTGTGAGTGTGTGCGTGTGTCCTGCCACTAGCCTGTTGATGCTGTGGACAGCTGCTTCCAGGGGCAGACGCCCAGGGCGGCACCTTGCCGGGGGCAGCATGGGGCGCCTGCACACAACAACAAAAAATCAGAATGGTTTCATTTGTGCAAACGGTCTTCTATCGCTCATTTGTACGTCTTCTGAATATCATGTCACCCTGTGAGTCAATTAACCTTGTCGGAGTGGGCGCCCTGATTCTAGTTTGTGAGCTAGGCAGGCTACTGCCTGGAAATGTCTCCCAGACGTATGAGAGATGGGGAGAGAGGCAGCGCTATGCTGACCTCAAGTCTCCCCACTGGAAGCCCTAGGTAGGGGGAGCGTGATATAGCGCACTTCTAACTTTGTACAGTACTAGTGCAATTAGTAAAATCAGTCACGCTTAGAAATGCTACCAAATAAATACAAATTCATGCATAATACTGTGAATATATAATATATGACATTTGCGCAAAATCGTTAAGAATAATATATGAACCCAGTCTGAACACCACCAAGGTGAGCTGGTTTAGTCTTGACTAAATGTTTGCTAAATGTAGTGTAATTGATGCTCAAGTGCCAAATCAGTAAACACAAATGAATAGTGTAATAATCAGGTTCTCTTCTTTATAATTGTATTATTCTATTTGTGTATTTGTGTGATATGGGATTTGTGCACCCAGGCTGAAATACAAGCTGCTGAAACGAGCTAGAACCGGCACTGGTTGGTTCTATGTTTCACCATCTGAACCCAGCACACACACACACAAACACACACACACACACACACACACACAAACACACAAACACACACAAAGCCATGCAGACTTGTGCCCATCTCTCTGCTGTCTGATAGAAGCAGCGAAATACAGAGATATGGAAGTCAAAGAGACTCGATGGAAGCAGAGAGATAGGAGTCGGAATGACAAGGCGGTTTGCTGCTCCTGCAGCTTGGCTCACTGAAGAACGGAGAGAAGACAGAGGAAGAGAGAGAGAGAGAGAGAGAGAGAGAGAGAGAGAGAGAGAATGAAAGAGGAATAGAGGAGGGGACGAGTTGACATGTTGCTTTCTGCTCTTACAGCAGGGCTTAGAGCAGCTTCACCACCCCCTCCATGTTTCCTGTCTGCAACATGTCACCTCCTGCCATAGCGTCAGAGTAAACCCTCTTATGCACGCGCTCTCATACACTTACACACACACACACACACACACACACACACACACACACACACACACACGCTCAAACACACACACACACACACACGCATACACACACACACACACACACACACACGCATACACACACAAACACATGCATAGAGACACACTAGCACGCGCATTAAGCTCCTCGCAAGAAATCAGAGCAAAAACACATATGCACTGAAATGTATACACATATGTGCAATTACAATATCAGCACCAATATACACACACGGGCCTAGTACCACAATAGCAGGTCAAATACACACACACACACATACACAAGACAAGCCATTGTATCTTCTAAAGGTACATTCTGCCACTTACCTTATAATTTAACATTAACACAAATCTGTACAGTTTACACTGCTTGCAGTATAATTTTGCATTGCATTTATGTTTTACAAAAGGGGAGGAGTATTTTCCCTTTTCCATTTTCAGATCAATTCTTCTCCCATTACTAATTCATTTCAAAAACTCTTTGGGTCGTCAGTAGTAGGCTATCTTGCAAGTGGAGATCTTGACTTTGACATTCTCATCAGACAATGTGAGTGTCTTTTCTGTAGTCTTCCTTCACTAATGATGCCTGAAAAACCACTTGTGCTCGCAATGAATCCTCATTGTTTCCAATGTATCTACAGTCTGTCAGCATACGCTTCATATTCCGCAACCTGTTTCTCTTTGTGTCACTCTCTATATTACTCAGCCTCCATCGCTTTCCTTCACTGAACAACCGGGAGTCTCTTTCTGTTCACATTTGTCTGCAATTAAACCCGGCTTTGTCTCAGTGAAAGAAGTCTTTGGGCACAAGACCAGGGGGACTGGCTTTGTCTCTGCGCACGGATGGCAAACACTGGTGTGGACAAACAAGCTTTTGTTGTGTCCCAGCCTTCAGCTATTGGGGTGTGTGGGTGGGTGGTAGAGGGGAGAAAGTGTGTGTGTGTGTGTGTGTGTGTGTGTGTGTGTGTGTGTGTGTGTGTGTGTGTGTGTGTGGAGGGGAGTGGGGGTGGGGGGGTGGTGAGACAAAGGGGGCTTTGAGAGCTCCGTGGCCCCACACACTTCGGGGTGGCAGGGGGGTGGTCAGACAAGCTGGGAGTTGGATGTGTGTGTGTGGGGGGGGGGTCTGTGGCAACAGCAATGAGGGTCGGGGCATTTGTCTAGTAATATTATTGCCTTACTATTTCAGAAACAGGATGGGGAGATTTGTTCTTATGTGACTTGAGGACATGTCAATGGTTTGTCTCAGACTTGCTGTGATTTGCATTTTACTGTGATGGATGCAGAATGTACCTACGGCGGTAAAGCAACACTACAGAATCAGAGCAAATCACCATAATTATGGAAACTAAAGTGAAAAGCA
>NC_045171.1:19293365-19295865 GCF_900700415.2 Clupea harengus | reverse complement strand
TTTCAAAGGCACTTCACAGAGCGCTGCATCACATCATCGATTTCCATGATCTAATGCGGCCCACTTCTAAGGACTGTGGGATAGCGGTGTCTCACCCAATGGCAGAGTGAGAAACAGGCAGAGGAAAGGGACCACACAGACAATCAATAAAAGAAATTAGAAATGAGAGTGGTCTTAGGTGAGTGTATGCACGTGTGTGTGTGTGTGTGTGTCTGTGTGTGTGTGTGCGTGTGCGTGTGCGTGTGCGTGCTTGCGTGTGTGCGTGTGCACGTGCGTGTGCGTGGGCATGCGCGTGTGTGTGTGTGTGTAAGTTTATAAGAGAGAGAGTAAAGGAACATAAATATTAGTGTATTTTTTTTCCCTCTGAGACAAACTGAAGATATCAGCCCCCAATGTTAGAATCAGCACCACCAAAACTGCAGCTGCATGCGCTAAAGAACTGAAACAATCTGTCACAAAGAAGGACAATTTATGCGGTTAACATCTGAACTCGAGTTAAATCAACTTCACCGATGTGACAAAGACATGGTTCTCTACTTACCTCTCTTGCTGTCTGTAGGTGACACATGCAAGTGCACACACACACACACACACACACACACACACACACACACACACACACACACACACACACACACACCACACACATACATACACAGTGAGAGAGTCACGGTTTTTAAAAAAATTCTGTCAATGTTCTTTGTTCCTGGCCCAAAACCCCCGACAGGCATCTCTACATGTGTAAGATCATTTATTCTCTCTCTCTCTCTCTCTCTCTCTCTCTCTCTCTCTCTCTCTCTCTTCTTTTATTCCCAAGCAGAAAGAATGGAGAGGGAGGAGTAAAAATGTCAAGTTATTTTCAATTACTCTCCTTTGATGTTGCAGCCAGAAGCAGAACGGTGATGTTCTGCTTCCCCATCTCTGTTTCTACAGAATTTATGCTTGTTATCTCTTGCTCATCTCGGTGACTGCACACACTGCGCGGGTGACATTGTCTCAGTAGGAGAAAGTGGAGAGGGGAGAGAAAGACAGAGAGAGAAAGAGTGAACGAAAAAGCTGTGACATTGAACACTTAATTTCAGTCCAAAAGGCAGACATTTTGTTGTTTGTTTTTAATGATGGTGGACTAAAGTAGACATTTATTTTTATAATGACGTAAAGGTGGATGTTTAGCCTCACATTGTACTCTGTCATCCAAAGCAACATACAGTAATGGTGGGGTATGTGTGTAGGCAGCCCCATGATGGTAAAACAGAAGTGTTCTGTGAATGAATATTGCCCTGTATGCAACCACTGAGGCATTGTCACTCATGCAAAACAAGCATGCTAAACCAAGATAATCTAGGCTAAATAATCATTTGATGATTTTATCTTTTATCATTTGTTTAATTCAAAACTAATTACAGTGATGGTGAGTTACAAATAAAAAATAATATACACTTTATTTGTGCAATCGCACCCATGGTGGCACTGCTTGCTGTTGTTAGCTGTACCATTTCATCAATAGGGGCATTCTATGAATGAATAGAGTTCTGCACTTGGCCAATGAGCTGAAATAAGTATGCTAAACTAAGCATGCTGCTAATGCTAAGTATGCTAAACTAAGCATGCTGAAATTAGGATGCTAATCTTAAGCACCCACAAAGGCACAATCATTCATACTAAAATAAGTATGGTAAACCAAGACACTGTAGATATGGTGGCACAATTCCTAATGCCAAAATAAGTAACCAAGATAACCAAAGTATCCTGTCTTTAGTATCGTTAGTATCTATGATGTAAAATGAGTTAGACCTGAGAGAACCAACCCCTGTAAGCAAGAAATAGTAAACAGCAGACTGTGGGGTGGATGCTGCCCACCTCAGGCCCAGATGAGACCCTGGTCCTGTCCAGTGTCACCTGATCCCTGGCTTACCTCCAGCAGCGCTCTCAGACTGCCAGAGGGACAGGGGCAAAAAAAACATAATGGCCACCACACACACTCAGAGGAACACCCTACCATTTTCTCTTCTTCTTGACTTAGTGGGGGCCGGATTGTGGTCCTGCTAAGCCCAGGGGCGCTTCACCTTTGGTTGCCCTCACCCCACCCCACCCTAGTCCCCAGGTCTGCCTCTGGTTACCCGTCCCAGAAAGCTACTATATCACTCACATGAATCTGCTTGGCTATGCAATAAGCATTGCGATGTGGGAGGCTATTTTCCTCAGTGCAGTCTGTGCTAGCGCTGCTCTGCTTAGCGCTCCTGGCTCGACTCAGGCCAAATCAATGCTAAATATGTTCCCTTAATGACTGCAGGAAAGATCAAAGAGCATAACTGTCCTGACGACGTTGACTTATGACAAACCCGATTCAGATTAATCAATTACTGGACCCATTAGACAGAGCGAGAGAGAAGGAGAGAGGGCATTAAGGAGCGCTTTTAAAACCGAAACTGACAGGAGCAACGTGAATATGTCAGGGCAACAGCGCCGCTATTGAGAGGGCTATCGGCAGCCCAGTGTG
>NC_045171.1:19270865-19288365 GCF_900700415.2 Clupea harengus | reverse complement strand
CATTCCAGCTCCAGCCCTCAGCCAGATGTGGGCCAAGCACAGACAAAGGTGGCCTTTTTAAAAGTCTGCTTAGCAACAGGGGAACCACGGCGCTCTCGGGAAGCCGAGGTCCGCGGGTTCGCTTGATCTACTTCCCGCTCTGCCGTGAGTTATTGCTAGCGGTTCGTGTGACCTTGAAAGAGTCAATCCATCTTTTTTTCTTTATTCAGGCTTTTTTTTGTGTGTGTGTGTGTGAGTGTGTGTGTTTTATTTTCCTACTCGTTTGTTTTATTGATGGAGCGCTAGAAAATGGCAAGATGTGAGGAAAGACTTGGCCCAGTGACTTCTTGCCATTCTGCCAGACAGCGAGGGAGAAAAAGAGCGAAAGAGAAAAAAGAGAGAGAGAGAGAGAGAGAAAAGTGGAGTGAGAGAAAAATAGACTGTGTGTGTTAGAGAGAGAAAGAGACAGAGAGAGAGAGAGAGAATAACTGCATCGTTCCAGGTTTTCTAATTTAATAAAGCCAGCCAGGCGCTGTGTGTGGAAATGTTAATGGGATGCAGAGAAGAAAAGAAAGTTTCAAATCCATTCTTCATCCTGTCGCCTCACACTCTACTGCCTCCTCATCCTCAAGGCAAACACTCAGCCAACACCTAGCCTGCTCCTGCAACTCATTTAACTCCCCCTCTAAATAATAATAATAATAATAATAAAAAACACACACTCTTAGGCGCCTACAGCAAGCTTAAAGGAGTTGTCCATGAATCTAATTCAGAACACGTTTTGTCTAATTCAGCTAATCGCTCCTCAAGGTGTCCTTTCAGTGTGTGTGCTCAAAACTAACTCTGGTGTTCATACACAGTCCTTGATCTGTAAATGGGAAACAAACATAGTGGCTCAGACTGAGCCATAAACAATAATAGCCAATCAACACATTGTTTCAGGAACATAGAAGGGAGGGCTGTTGAGGTCAAACATCAACAATATTTTGCCAAAATCGTGGACTGTACCTTTAAGCCCATAATGGATCTAAAAACAGCTAGCCTCGTCTCCCAAACTTAACCCAAGTCTGTGTTTCCACCAAAACACCTATTCTTGTCCCTCAGCCATAAACCCACTCTGAATACTAGAAAAAACATTCCAATGTCTCAACCCTACACCCAACCCTACACCCACTGCAGTCATTGCTGAACACAGAAGCATGCACAGAAGTTTTAAGCACTTCTGCTAGATATATAAAGCAGTCGTTTTCTTTTTGCTTTTATTGAAATGTAATTAGGCTTAAACTACTTTTACTGCAAGTGTAATCATATTAGTATGAATATCATTTAAGTTATTACCAGATACCGGTATATAGTTTCTGAACAGTACTATTATTAAGCTTTGTGTGATGTATGGCATAACCATAAGTATTAACAGCATTACTTGTGATTAGGGTTATGTACAGACAGTACAGCGACAGTACATACTATCAGAGGCATTGTGGAGTTTTGGACTAAAATTAGCGAGCTACCTACGCTAAAAGGGTTAGAGAATGCTAAGAGAAGAGCATATGGGTGAATAGACCTCCTGATGTCAGCTGCCTCTAAAGTGGGTGTGGCCCTAGTCTGACACAGATCTGGTTTAGTGCAGATATCTACATAGTGAAGTCAGTTCATATGGAAGAATGTATTATTGTGTGTGTCTTTGCTCTCTCTCTCGCTTTCTCTCTCTCTATCTCTCTCTGTGTTTGTGCGTGTTTGTGTGTGTGTGTGTGTGTGTGTGTGTGTGTGTGTGTGTGTGTGTGTGTGTGTGTGTGTGTGTATGTGTGTGTGTTTGTGTACATGAGGGAAAGAGAGTGGATGAAATGTGAGCATGTACAAAAGAATTCAAGATGACAAGTAAAAGACAAAAACATTAGGGAGAGGAAGGGATTTGCATGTCTGTGTGTGTGTGTGAGAGAGAGAGAGAAAGAAAGAGTAAAGAAAGAGAGAGAGAGAGAAAGAGAGAGAGGAGGGTGAAGGAGAGAAGGAGGGAGAAAGGTATAGATAGTTTAGAGTATTCAAAATGGAGCGGGATTAATGCTGAAAGATTGAGGAGAGCGAGAGGAGAGAGAGGGGTGCGGAGTGAGACGGAGGGACTTTTGCAGAGAAGGGAGAGCAGGAAGAAAAGACAAGAGGGTGGGTAGAGTGGATGGATGTTTATGGAAAAGAGGGAGAAGAGAGTGGAATGGAGTTGAGTGGAGTGTGTGTCTGTGTGTGTCTCTCTCTGTGTGTGTGTGTGTGTGCGTGTGTGTGTGTGTGGTGGGGGAAATGGGTCACAGCTGCCTCGCGTTTCTCCGTATCTCTGTGGAGCTCTCCAGGCCTCCCGGTGCACTTGTTTATTTTCTGGCCCAAAAAGAGTGACCCCTCCCTCCTCCCTCTGTCCACACACACATGCCACTGAGTGGACAGCCTGGCTGTGCCCCCCCCCCCCTCCTCCCCTCCTCCTGTCCCTCCAAACCCCCTTTCTCCTCTCTGTCCCAGGGGAGGGGGGGTTGCAGAGCGGGTCTGTCTGTGGCACGCTTGACCCCCCCCTCCCCTTAATAAACCCATGACCCCAGAGACACAAGCCCAACAGATGTAAAACTAATGCCTCCACTCAGTCTCACACACTTTCTCACACTCCCTCACTTGCACATGCACATGCACATGCAAGTGAATTCACACACACACATACACACACACACACACACACACACAAGCCTTAACACACAGAAAAGTTCTGTCCAGACACACACACAACCCATTTTTAGTTCAACAGCTCTTTCGCTCCCATTCAAAGCGTTTGTCCAAAAACTAGTTTGAATGAGTCAAGAAAGACTGAGAGCAGGATGAGGAGAGAGAGGTAGACCGGGATAGAGAGATGAGGAAAAAGAGGGAGACTGGGAGCATGATGAGGAGAGAGAGGTAGACCGGGATAGAGAGATGAGGAGAAAGAGGGAGACTGGGAGCATGATGAGGAGAGAGAGGTAGACCGGGATAGAGAGATGAGGAGAAAGAGGGAGACTGGGAGCAGGATGAGGAGAGAGAGGTAGACCGGGATAGAGAGATGAGGAGAAAGAGGGAGACTGGGAGCATGATGAGGAGAGAGAGGTAGACCGGGATAGAGAGATGAGGAGAAAGAGGGACATTGGGATAGAGAGACGTATGAAGTCGGGGTGGGATAGGATAAAACGGGAAGTGGGGAAAAGTGTCAGCAACATTCCACTGGACTTGAGTAATGAAAAAAGGTATGACATATAAGACCAGCGAGGCAAACGTCTCACAACAGAGTTTGCAAATGACTAAATAAATAAATAAATAAACAAAGCTCTGCACTGCCCTTTGACACTGCGGGCTCTGTAAGGCTATCAGGACACACCCTCTACCTTTTCACCTGAGTCTAGAGACTACAGTCAACAGACACCCACTGACCTGGTGTGGCCTGGCCTAGTTTCAGCCCAAACCCAAGACAAGCCCCTGCTGTCCTGACTGATTGCCTGTCTGTGTATGTTTCTGTGTGCCTGTCTGTGTGTCTCTCTGTGTGCCTGTCTGTGTGTGTTTCTGTGTGCCTGTCTGTGTATGTTTCTCTGTGCCTGTCTGTGTATGTTTCTCTGTGCCTGTCTGTGTGTCTCTCTGTGTGCCTGTCTGTGTGTTTCTGTGTGCCTGTCTGTGTGTGTTTCTGTGTGCCTCTCTGTGTGCCTGTCTGTGTATGGTTCTGTGTGCCTGTCTCTGTGTGTGTGTGTGTGTGTGTGTGTGTGTGTGTGTGTGTGTGTGTGTGTGTGTGTGTGTGTGTGTGTGTGCTGTGTGCCTGTCTGTGTACCTGTCTGTGTGCCTGTCTCTGTGTGTGTGTGTGTGTGTGTGTGTGTGTGTGTGTGTGTGTGCTGTGTGCCTGTCTGTGTACCTGTCTGTGTGCCTGTCTGTGTGTTTGTCTGTGTGCCTGTCTGTGTGTTTGTCTGTGTGCCTGTCTGTGTGTTTGTCTGTGTGCCTGTCTATGTGTTTGTCTGTGTGCCTGTCTGTGTGCCTGGCTATGTGTCTCTCCCTCTCTCTATTGTTCTCATTCCCTCCATATTGGTGTAACCTGTGGCTAGCTAGTGTGGACTCCACTGGGTCCAGAGAGTAGTGGAGAGTTTTCTTTACACCTCTCTCTCTCTCTTTCTTTCTGTCTGTCTCCCTCGTTCCCTCCAAGCCCCCATGCCCCCCTTCTCTCTCTCTCTCTCCCTCTCCCCCGGTGCCGCCATGGAGCTAATTCATCCCCTCTTCAAAGACGAATGGATCAGGTTACCCGTTGAGCCCTGCACAACAGCTGGCCAGCCTGGCCCTCACAGCCCCCCACCCCCACCCCCCAAACCTCTCCCCTCAAAACAAAAGCCCCCGTCTCCCCTCTGTCTCCCTTACTCCTCGTCCTCTCTCTCTTTCTTTCCCTTTATCTCTCTCACCATCTCCTCTCAGTCTTTTCTTCTCATTCAATTTTTTTTTTCTTTTTTTTTTTTTTATGCCCGCTATTGTATGAATTCATAGATCATTTGTCTTCTGAGGGACGCACTGCGCCTGGCAGGGGAGTGTGACGGCCACCGTGAGGCTCCTCACTGCGGCTCCTTGTGTTCTGAGAGGGAGGCGCGGGGAGGCGCGGGGAGACGCGGGGAGGCGCGGCCCCAGGGAGGAGGCGCAACACACCTGCACAGCCATTCTCCAGCTGTTTAATCTTCCACCAGCATCTCCATCCCAAACATCAGTAAAACCACGCCAGCCCTGGGAGGCTCAGGACGGCCTATTTGTCAAGTCTAATAAGCAGCCATGGAAAAGACACTCTGTAAAAGTCTGCGTGCACAGCTAACCATCTTAATGGTTTTTAACACACACACACACACACACACACACAAACGATAAAAAAGATAATTCATGAACACAAACTACCATCTCCTCTCTCCTCTCTCTCCTCTCTCTCTCCTCTCTCTCTCTCTCTCTCTCTCCCTCTCTCGCTCGGCTATATTGAGGTCGCTGCACACCTGGCTATCATCATGGTGGCTGGATCTAGGCCAGACTACTTTACTTGTAGACACTAGGTGGCCACTACGCTCATCTAAATACCACTGTTTGGCTTACAAAGCACACACCCACACACACACATACACACACACACACACACGTAAGTACCTGCACACATAGCAACAGTGAGCACATTTATGTCATTCCCAAGGCACACATGCACACAAAGACTCATTCACTCTCATATACTCTCTCACTCTCACAGACATGCTCATCAGCATAGCGTGCATATTCATATCACACACACACACACACACACACACATGCACGAACACACACACACACACGCTTATAAATATGCATTAACACAAACCCACACTTTTTGGTTCCAGCACAAAAAACAGGATATTAGTGGGAGTTTCATGCCAAAAGATTTTACTGTTAACACAGTCTGAGATTCTGATTAGTGAGAGAGAGAGGGGGACAGAAAGAGAGACAGAAAGAGAGACAAGAAGAGCAAGAGAGAGAGATTTGCCTCTAGGTAACATTTCCCATTAAATATGGTTTTAAAACAAACGTTATATAAACATTAAAAAGCAAATGTTGCTAACATGGCTGAGTTATCTTTCCGCCTGAGTATCTATGACCCCTGCACACCCTTCTCCAACTTACACCTTGTCCTGCAAGTCACCGTTGCTGCAGACACACACACACACACACATGCACACACACACACACTTACAGAAACCCAAACATACATGCACACAACCACACACACACACACACTCTCACAAAAACATAAACACACATGCACACAACCACACACACACACACACTTACTGAAACACAAACATACATGCACACAAACACACACACGTACAGAGACACAAACATACGTGCAAACATACACCCACATTTTAATAACCTGTTCATTTCCAGATGAAGTAAAACAGAAAGGTTGGCTATAAATACTGAGATGCGGAGGAAGAGTCTGCACTGGCAGCATACCGACACACAGCAGTAAGATGGATGCATATATAGTAGCGTCTTCACCAAATATGACGGTTACCACTAATGGCTGGCAAACACAGAACAACATTTTGCCAGTAGCTGGAGTCTTCTTATAACCAGTCAGTGTAGATGTCCAAGACTACCGATTACAAAAACAAGAAGGCTGTAGCGTGCAGCACATACACACACACATACACATACACACACACACACACACAGAGAGAGAGAGAGAGAATCTGTGTGTGTGAGCGAGAGAGCAAGAGAGTCATGTAAGTCATCCGGTCTTCTCACACTTGCTGTCACTCGGTCTGACACAACACTGCTTTGCACTTCTGAGAGATCCCGGCTGCTTGGCATAAACAAAGCTTTTGATGTGCTTTTCCCCTCTCTGATGAGTTCCCCCAACTCTGAAGGGAAGGAGACGAAAGAGAAGCTGAGAGAGGGACAGAGAGAGATGGAGAGAGAGAGGTGGAGGGGGGGGGCTGGGGGGGGTTGTTGCCTTGTTCCACAGAAAGTTCTTCTTTCAGAAAATAAAATTCTCTTGGTGCGGTTTTCTCTGGGGTTGAGCTGATTGGATGTGTGTGTGTGTGTGTGTGTGTGTGACAGACTGTTTTGAGTTTCTGTCCCCCTGCTCCAAAACAACTCCACAGAGAGACAACAAGGATGCATATCTGTCAGTTTGAGGTCGAGTTCGGCTTGTCGTACGTCCAACCCTGGACTGAGAAGCACTGTTCTCACCATCGACAAACATCCCAAAATGCTCCCATCCCCCTGTGTTTGAAAGCTCTCATTCTTCTACGTTTGAAAGCTATCATTCCTTTACGTTTGAAAGCTATCATTCCTTTATGTTTGAAAGCCATCATTCTTCTATGTTTGAAAGCTCTCATTCCTTTACATTTGAAAGCTATCATTCCTTTACGTTTGAAAGCTATCATTCCTTTATGTTTGAAAGCTATCATTCCTTTATGTTTGAAAGCTATCATTCTTCTACGTTTGAAAGCTCTCATTCCTTTACATCTGGAATCAAGCTATTTTACAAAAGCTCATAGCTGTCATAGCTCTCAGCAAATAGACTGAAATCCTTGTACTCCCACTCAATTAGATTTCATCATGTTCATCCCTTTGCATCCGTTCTTTCCATGTTATGAGTAACAGATTGTACAGCAATAGGGTTGGTCACCCGGCATCTCAGAAGAACATGGGGTACAGGTTGGAGCATGTCAAATCAGAACACACACACACACACACACACACACACACACACACACACACACACACACACACACACACACACACACACACACACACACACACACACACACACACACACAGTGGTATCATGAGAGGCTTTACCACTGAGCTGGGTGTAGGGCAGTGCGTAATCAACAGGACAGAGCAGGCAAAAGTGGAATTTGGTTTATTCACCAACACAAAGTATTTCAGGAAGCAACCAATAAAGTTCTTCAAATGCAAAACATAGGCTTCATAAAGTTGCTCCTAACTTGAGTCCTACCAACTGAGGTTGCAAACTCAAAGTTTGTCTGTGCAGGTCTTTCCCGGTGGTGCTAGCCTTCCCCCTTCCGGACTCGGCTTAGCAAGCGCTTCAGCAAGCGTATCAACAAAGGCTTCACCTGCACGTCAGGTGCTTCCCGTGCTTCCCGTGCTTCCCGTGCTTCCCGTGCTTCCCGTGCTTCCCGTGCTTCCCGTGCTTCCCGTGCTTCCCGTGCTTCCCGTGCTTCCCGTGCTTCCCGTGCTTCCCGTGCTTCCCGTGCTCCCTCCTGGCTCTCTCTGCTCTCGTGGCTCACTCCTTCACAACAGGCACCACCTGTCTTAAATGCTTCTTCCATCAGGTGCCTTAAGCACCTACACCTGGTTGGGTGCTGCTGCTGCATTCTGGGAGATGTAGTGCCACTGGCAGCCATCTTGTGGTGTGGCAGCCAGACCTTCACACGAACACCACACCCCTCTGATAGCTGGCCCATCGTGATGCCACAACACACACACACACACACACACACTCACATACACACACTAGCACACACACACACACACACACACACACACACACACACACACACACACACACACACACACACACACACACACTCACACACACACACTAGCACACACACACACACACACGCACACACACACACACACACACACACACACAGTTGTACTGACACATGTCTTCAAACGAGTGACATGAATCTGGAGCACAGCCATCGCTCATCTATCCCCTCCACCCCTCCCCTCTATCCCCCTCTCTCTCACTCCTCCCTTAATAGCTTCAGTGGTGACAGGCATCATCTGCTCTCCATTCCTTCATCTTGGTGGGTTCATCTCTTTCATATTACTCTTCAGGTGTCAGAAGATGGATGTCCACCTCTACTTTATCTTGCTGTCTTTATTTGAGTCTATCTATCTGTCTATCTATTTATCTGTCTATCTATCTGTCTGTCTGTCTGTCTGTCTGTCTGTCTGTCTGTCTGTCTGTCTGTCTGTCTGTCTGTCTGTCTATGTATGTATGTATATATCTATCTATCTATCTATCTATCTATCTATCTGTCTGTCTGTCTGTCTATCTATCTATCTATCTATCTATGTATCTATCTATCTATTGATCTATTTACCAGTTTCTCTGTCTGCTTGCCTATGTATTCGTATCGATCTATCTGTTTGTCGGTCGGTCAGTTTATCTAATCGTCCATCCATCTATTTATCCATCCACGCATTGTTCCGTTTATTTGACTGTCTTTCCTCTCCCGTCCCCATCCTCTCCCTCTCGCATCTCCCCCCGGATGGCGCTCTTTTTGAAAAAGTGCGGAAGAGCAGATCTGAAGGCTGTTAAATTGATATAACTCAGAGGATCTTAAAAGGCCCAGGCGAGATGAATATTTCATACCCACCACCGTGGGTTGGCTTCCATCCACCGCAAGACACCCAAAACATTTCTTTTTTGCTGCCTCCTCACTCACTCCCGCTCTCTTTCTCTCTTACTCTCTCTCTATTTCTCTCTCTTTCTCCGTCCATCTCTCTTTCTCTCCCTCTCTTTTTCTTGTGTGCTCGTGTGGTGGTTAGCGATGGCTAGCGCTCGTGAGACTCCTGTTTTTAATTAGGCAGAAGCATCTGCTCTCGCTGCAGAGAGGAGGCTGGGGATTAATTGAGCATCTCCAATGAAATGATCTCACCCCACACCACTGCTGCGGAGTGGGAGAGCGAGAGAGGAGGAAAGGAGGAAAGAGAGAAAGGAAGAAAGAAGAGTACAGGGTAATGGTTAGTCTAAATGAATTAATCTGCTAGAACAAACATTACCCTCTAGAAAGAACGAAAAAAAGAAAGAGGGAAGGAAAAAAAAGCTCAAATGAGCATAAGAACTGCACTGCTGAATGAGTAAACAACTGTAGTGTGTAGTGACTGTACAACGACGACATTGATGAAAACAGTGAGGCCTGAAACTGCTGTGGTGACGTGGCTGTGTTCAGACTGAGCACCCCAAGTCTGCATAGCTCCCTCCCCTCAAGCCTCAAGGACACCTGTGTCTGCATCAACAGCGTGGAGAGAGAACATTCTGGAGAGAGAACACGCGCTGAGAACAAGAACAATCACTTGCACTCCACTTGTTGTCTTTGTTTTTGTTTGTTTTTAGTCCTTTTATTTACCCCCCAGAATGCATGGTTACACTCGAAATAATCCCAACAATAAAATGCCATCCTCCTACAACATGTTATACACATATTACAAGACCTACCACACTTACTTACAACAGCAACGCCACTAGAAATGATATTGCTGCTTTCCCATCTTCTTCTGAAATATAAAAGTTGAAGCATATTTTCCACCCGGGTCTAATTTCAGCTGTGTACCATTTCACAGGATTCCAGATACAATCTGTTCACGTCTAGTCTAGTCTCAGACACACTCACCTCTCCCTCCTGGGCGGCGTGGCTTTTATCACCTCTGGTAAACGGCGTGCTGTTGCTGCAATAGCTGTGATTGCGGCGGCGGCTGGTCGTTTGCCTCTCTCAGTGGAGCGTGATGCAGTTCAGTTCAGCGTCAGAGCGGCCATCACAAAGGGAACAAGACACGGACCGGGGAGAGAAAGTTGTTGAGTAGGTTGTCTTTTCTTATCTTACTCAACCATCACCACCACCACCACCCCACTCCCCCCTGCGCTCCTTCTCTCTCTCTCTCTCTCTCTCTCTCTCTCTCCATTTCTCATTCTGATCCTTACTCGAAGTTGCTGTCATTTTCATACATCTCTCTCTCTCCATTTCTCATTGTGATCCTTACTCCAAGTCGCTATCATTTTCATACATCTTTCTCTCTCTCTCTCTCGCTCTCTCTCTCTCTCTCTCTCTCTCTCCCTCTTTCCCTCTCTCTTACACAATGCCCATCTCTGATACTCTCTTCCCTCTCCATCCCTGCTCATTCATTCCAAATATCGTTCCTCTCTCTATCCCTCTCTCTTCATTACTGTCTGTCCTTCCTCTAAATCTTTAATAAACCTGTGTTCATAATCTGTTCTCTGTTAAGCGTTCCGTCAGTCATTCCATCAGTCAATAAGATCAACACCACTGTCCATTCCCCTGATGCCCAGACCTTCATCTAAATTGATGTGAATAGTATTGTTATTATTGTAACCGTTTCTCAAGTGCTACTGCATTATCCTGCTGTGCAGCACACAAGGCTCCACGATTCAAACTGTTTACATGATTCCAGCTCTGCACGTGCATAGAAACACACAGAAACGCATAGAATCACATAGAAACACACAGAAACACACAGAAACGCATAGAAACACACACAGAAACACACAAATGGCCCTAATAACATAGAGCAAGTCTTACAAGTCTTACAAGTTACAAGTCTTACAAGTCTTTTATTTGTCAGGTGCACAAAATGACACAGGGTCAGACTGGGCACTGAAATTCTTACGACAAGACGCCGTCCAAACCTACCATAACATAACATCACATAATATAACATAACAAACCATGACGTACACTCTGCACAAGTACTATGAACATAATTTACATATATATATATATGTATAATTTAATAAACATACAAATAACCTTACTAAATATACAATGAGCTGTGAGCTACACGTGTGACATATTTATAGTCTGCAAATGGCGCAGCATCAGAAGGAGAAGAATTGTTATTTAAATGTATGGACTCCTAGGATGCCTGAGTAGTGGGAAGCCTTTGTGGGACAGGTGAAACAGCATGTTAATTTGTAGGTGTGCTGTTGAGTTCATGTCAACAGGCATTCTGACATGTGATGTGATGATAAGCCACTTATCGTTTGTTTGGTTCAAATCCAACTGACATCTGTGCATGTTATAAAGATATTTAAACTGTTAAATTGTCATTGTGAAATGATTAGATATCATTTGTGCTGTCATGTTGAAATGATAAAAGTCAAAGACAGTTTAAGACGCCCAAGTGTACTCATTGCCATGGGCTTCACATTATGTCTGCCTGCCAGAGTGGACATCATTATTCAAATGTTCATTTCCTCATTTTTAAAGAGACAGCATAGACCATACATACATCTCTGTATACATCCATATACATCTCATATCATATGCACAAAAACCATATGCTCACACCAACACACACACACACACACATCCACAAACACCCAAACAACAACCCCTCCACACACACACAAATGCACACACTCACAAAGACCCAAACACCCACACAAACTTTGACACACACTCACATGCTCTCACACACACACACACACACACACACACACGCACAAACTTGACATACACTCACACTCTCTCACACACACACACACACTCACACACACACACATACACATAGTCACACACTCAGACACACACACCCTCTCTTTCCTCCACATGCCCCAAAGCACCCGAGACTGACGTGTCTTGTCAGTTGGGGCGGCGGCGCGGAAGCCTCTTCTCCGGATGAGCGCTGAAAGAAAGAGAGGGAAGAGAAAGAGGAAAGAAAGAAGTAAAACACAGAGAGAGAGAGAAAGAGAAAGAGAGGAGAGGAAGAGGACCGGGGTGAGTCCTTGCCCTTAGCCATTGGTATTGATTGTGTGGGTCTGGAGTGGGAGAACAGATGGGCCAGAGTGGGGACATTGATGGCAGTCAAACCCAATCAGAATCAGCCCAGCAGCAGCAGCAGCAGCAGCAGCACTCAGAGAGGAAGAGAGAAATGGGGGGGGGGGAGATAGAGGGAGAGAGAAGGAGGGAGAGAGAAAGAGAGAGCGAGAGAGAGAGAGAGGGATGGCACCACCTGTTACCCCTGCCAGGGACAAGTAGCCAAGAAAAACTAACCCCAACAGGCCTCTCCCATCCACTCCCCAAATAATTAAATACAAAATGGAGGCAGGAAGACGAGAAAGAAGAAGCTGAAGAAAAACAAGAAGAAGAAGAATGACAGGAAGAAGAAGAAGTAAAAGAAGAAGTAGAGAAACAGTGGATGAGGCCCTAACCTGATGAATATTCACGGAGTGATTATCTGGGCTCGGCTATTTGGACTGGAGTCCCTGAGCAGCTATACTAGGCAACAGAGAATAATTAGCAGCATTTAAGTGCAGATCTGCCAAGCAGTGGGGGGTATGGGTTTCTTCATGTGCTGTGCAAAGAAATGGGTGAGGAGAAGGTAAATTAAAGTCCTGCCACACACACACACACACACACACACACACACACACACACACACACACACACACACACACACACACACACACTTTCACCTTGAATAGGGAGATACCTGGGGGAGCCTGTTACACCATGCTGAAGGCATGGCCAGCCCTCCTAACAAGGACATGCTGCAACACTGTGACATGTAGATGCACATAGGGGAGATGATGCAGTGACAACACACCACTGCAACACACACACATACAGATACACACACACATGCACACACACTCACTCATGCACACACACGCACACACACACACACACACACACACTCATACACAAACACACACACACACACACACACACACACACACACTGTCAAACACACACACACACACAATCATATCAATCAATCACATGCTCACATGGTCTGTGCTATAATTACAGTGACTCACACATGAATGCATGCATTGATACACAGCACATACTATATTAGCATGCATGGTACAGAAGCAGACCTAAGGACACGCACACACTAACATATGTATGTATGGTTCACACACACACACACACACACACACACACACACACACACACACACACACACACACACACACACACACACACACAGGCTCACAAACATAGAGCCCCACGGGGAAGAAAAGCATTCCTAAAGAAAGGCTCAAGCTTGGCCAGCTGGTGCCCCCGTCAAGAATCACGAAAATATGTGTGACCCTCTGGTAGACAAGGGCCATCAAGACAGGCTAAAGTTACAGTAGGAACAGAATCAGGCCATTCCATTGCTGCTCTGATAAACACACACACACAAACACACACACACACACACACATGCACTCTCTCTCTCACACACACACACCACACACACACACCATACACACACACACACACACACAAAACGTATACTTCTGGGCAGCACAGCCACAAGAGATTGTGTAATCCGCCATCAACTTTGGCTGGGTGACATTCACATTCACTTACCTTGAGTTTAGTTAATTTCTATGTAATGCAATCCAGTCCAATCCTCTTCCATTCAGCACAATTGTTCAACAAGGCCACAAAGACGTACTGTGGAGGACCCTTTCTAAACCACTTTGGCACAGGACTTGAGCTACTGCATGAAGGACACCTTCAAACCACACAAAGAGAGACTGCCTCCCTGCCTTGAGTGATTCTTCCAACATGCAAAATGACTGCTGTGGATAATACCTCTATTTACATTTCCAACTCAGAATGACCCATCACTGAAATGCTCATTATCAAGGTAATAATGTGAAAAAAGATAAACAACTGGTTACATAACGCTTATTCAAATAATGTTTTATATAACAGGCGCATGTGCATTAACGTGTTCACATACTCTGGAGTTGGCCTGTTAATACTCATTGGAGACATGAGAGACCTGCTAATTACAATTCCATGTACCTCAGAATCCGCTCGTCCAACCACTGACACAACATTATGAGCTGACAAAGCCACAGCGTCCTAATTCCAGATGTTCTGGAGGTTAAGTTCTCCATCCACCCACTGCCATTACCTCTCATCTTTATCTGAAAACCTCCATTTTCAAATAATTTGGAGCATAATTACTGGGAGGGCTTATCCCCACTTTCACACACACACACACACACACACACACACACACACACACACACACACACACACACACACACACACACACACACACACACACACACACACACACACACACACACACACAGCACCACCACTAATTCCAGACATTTGAGTCATCTGTGAAGATGAGGGAGAAAAAGGTGCTAATCCTTTAATTACAAGAAATTAGGTGCACGGAAATAACACTCCTTATCTGTCTATCAATAATGTTTTCCCCCCAACACACTGTATCTAACACTCCTAATTATCAACTGCTACTCCTGACATGAGCCTTTCATAAATGCTGAGTGGGGGGGGGGGGGGGGGGGGGTACAAGGGAGAGGAGGGAGGAGAGGAGAGGAGAGGACAATTTGGGATAAGACTGAAAAGTTTAAATGAAGACAAGCGATAAACGGACAGAAGACAAGTGGACGGCCGTGTGAGCATACAGTGTAGTGGAGGCTGGGGGTGACAGACAGCAAACAGTGAGAGGTGAAGAGAAAGAGAGAGAGAGAGAGAGAGAGAGAGAGAGAGAGAGGTGATACTGCAGATGGTGAAGAAGAGCAGGAACATAGTTCAGGAGAGGAGAGGAGAGGTGAGGAGAGGAGAGGAGAGGAGGCACATAGAGGAGAAGATATATGATCAGAGGAGAAGAGGAGAGGCTGACATCTAGACAGAGGTGATCACAGGAGGAGAGAACACAGGGAAGGAGGGGAGAGAGAGAGAGAGAGGCCCGGGTTTAAAAGTGGGTTCCTTTCCTGTGACAGTGTGTTCCCCTCTTTTAAAAGTTTCATGGCTGAACTACCACATCTGCTGCGTCGACAGATAAGTCACAGAAAGAAATCACACACACACACACACACACACACACGCACACACACACACACACACACACACACACACACACAGGGCCAAACTTCTCCCTGCTCCTCAAACTCATCTCTGGTTTTTCTAGTTCTAATTTGATGAAAAGTGGATAACTAATGAGAGAGCCAGTTTATCAGCGACTGCTAGTATTCACTACAAATTTGTCTCAGAGAATCAGAGAATGATTTTTAAAATGAAAATTAGGTCCTGGTCTCCTGAGGAATTGCTGGGCAAACGATTTACCTTCTTGTCTGCTGGAAAATGAAAATTTTAGCTTTATGAGATGAGAAAAAAAAGCACATAATTTGGTTGCTTTTCAGTGCACTGGTTTGAGAAATTACAAAAGCGCAAGGAATGAGGTCCCCAGCTGAATTTTAATCACAGTTTTTTGTCTTGATGATAAGAAAATGCATATTTCCATCCAATAACAAAGTAGTTTGAGCTGGTAAATGTAGACTCCAACAGAGTGGAATGTGTGTCTGTGTGTATGAGTGTGTGTGTGTGTGTATGTATTTTGTCTCCCTCTCCCTCTCTCTCTGTGTGTGTGAGTGTGGGTGTATGTGTGAATGTGTCTCCAGACTACCCAGAAGGGAAGCCATTTTGAGCCTAACGCACGAGCCTGCCCCATCGAGCGACTTCACAGAGCTGAGAACCGCTACAGGTTTGTCTCACATCCTCCGAACTCCCCTCCAAATGGCATCCGACACACACACACACACCCACCCCCCACCCCACCATACACACACACACACTCTCAGTCCACCCTTCACCAGCTGAGGGAGGAGAGGGAAAAATCAATATCTCCCTTTCTGCTCTCCCCTCAGGAAGCACGGTCTCGGGTGAGCGATTAGGTGGTTTAGGGGTGTAGAGTTTCACAATGAATGGAGGGGGAGATCGGGGGAGACAGAGCGGAGGGGTATAGATCTGCAGCTGGCTCGGGGTACCGCAGACATCTGTCCACAGTGACACACACACACACACACGCACGCACGCACGCACGCACACACACACACACACACACACACACACACACACACACACACACACTGTCAAGCTCACAGACAGAAGAGGGAAAGAGGGAATGTTGAAAAGAAAGACAGAAGATAAGTATTGACATTTAAAGAGAGGACCCTTGCCACTAGTTTCCGAAAGAAGGTCGACGGGAATGCATGAGCCACATTCACTTAACATGGCTCTCCACTCTAGTGCCCCTCTGGCATGGAGAGAGAATCCACTCAGATGACATTCCTGGAGGATTTAGCCCGTTGTTTGCATTGATAAGCAATTTGCATGTAGTTAAGTACAGGATAGTTTCACCACGCACACACCAAGGGACGGGTCGCTCAGTACCAAGGGATGGGTCGCTCAGTACCAAGGGATGGGTCGGTCAGTACCAAGGAATGGGTCGGTCAGTACCAAGGAATGGGTCGGTCAGTACCAACGGATGGGTCGGTCAGTACCAAAACTGGAACATTTTGTGGAATCATGGAAGCATTTCACTGAGGTTGGTATGCTTGTGTGGTTGCATGGAATGGACATGGATTCTGGTGCTTACACACACAAATACCCTATGCCCAACTCTCTCTCTCTCCCTCGCTCTCTCTCTCCCTCTCTCTCTCTCTCTCTCACACACACACATAACGACAGGGGTGAGGGGTGGGGGGTGGGGGTGGCGGTTGTGGGAAAGTGTGCAGTAGCACGTGCTGTGTTTATTTGCTTCCAATGAAGCGTCCCGTGGAAAAATCAGGAAGCGTTTAAGGATCCCATGTGCGCTGAATGCCCTCGCTGGGCCGCAGCAATTAGCCAGGAGGGCTGAGGAAGAGAGCAATTACTGCAAATCAAGCGCCGCTTTGCTTTCTTTCTCTCTTCTTCCCTCTCCATGCCTTCAAATCTCTCTCTCTTTCGCTCTCTTTTTTCATGTCTCTCCATGTCTATATCTCAGCCTCTCATCTCTCTCCCTCTCTCTCTCTCTCTCTCTCTCTCATCTCTCTGTCTCCGTCTCTCATATCTGTACAACTCTGTCAGTACTCTCTTTGGATGACCTGTACTACGTCACCTCTAAACAGACTTCAATTGCCTCTTGCCATGTTTTTGTCACTTTGCTTTAACACCTGTAATGTCTCACTCATATCCCACCTCAGTCGCCCCTCATTAGCAGCCCGCTCTTCTTAAATGTCCTTTGCACAGGTCTCCAGTTGAAGGGTATGCGGGGTGATGCCATCCCACCTGGAAAAGATTGGACAAAAACCATCCCCCTTGTAAACCCGCCATCCCATTTGGTTGAATAAAAAATAAAGTCATTGTTTAATCATTACACTAAGAGACCATATAGGTCATCCCCTTGATTTTTTTTAAACAAAATGACCACTGACTTCACAGTAAGAAATGAA
>NC_045171.1:19258365-19260865 GCF_900700415.2 Clupea harengus | reverse complement strand
ACTATGTTATCCCAATGCGTTATAGTTATACTCAGGCTATGCTTTCTCTTAAGGTCAACATGAACAAACCATAAATGTCAGTCCTGCATTTAACAAACCACAAGTACTGCTACATGCTGAAGTTTATGAATTGTTAAGGTTACATTAACATGTTACTGCTAATGTCATGTAGCAGGCACTTTAAGCCAAAGAACCATAGAGCTCACATAAAGAACAATTTTCCATCAGTGTGTGTGTGTGTGTGTGTGTTGTAGTGCATGTGTAGTGTGTGTGTAGCTGGGATTTGAACTCATGTTCTTGGTTTTCCTTTGCATAGGCATTATGTTTTACAGGACATACAGGACTTTTGAACAATCTTTAATGCATTAAGATTAAGAAACCATTACATGCTGCATTAAGACAACAAACATTTAACAAACATGAAGTAGTATGTGCTATCTTAAACACTCTTAAACCTTAAAAGAGAATACCTCTTGTTTTACAAACTTAATTCCAGGTAATTGTGAATTACAGATTCACCTGTAAAGTAAGTGTTTCCAGGGTATATATACAGAAACAATGTAAACTGGGTCAAATCAAATGATAAATAAATAAAGCTGAACTGAACTGAATTAAATTGAACTGAGTTGTACTAATCTGAATTGAACTGAATTGATTGAGTGCCCATCTGACACAGATGTGATTAGTGAGGGGTGGACTGGCAGCAGAAGGGTCGGGGGGTGGGGGGTGGCGGGGTGGGGGAGAAGGTGAGAAGCCAAGAGAGATAAGATTAGTCCTGGAGGCCGTCACAGCTTTTGTCCGGGCCAAGGATCTTTTCACAGACTAGCATTTAGATGCAGGGCCTAATGGTTCACCACTCACCCTAAGACAAGGGGGTAAAGCCCAGGGGTAAGTCCCCAAAGGCCCCAAGGGCCCCAAAGTCACACCTGTTTCAGTGCCCCTCTCTGGCTGTGATTGCCCAACAACGGAAACATCACCTCGTTACATGAACCCACTCGTTAAAGTGGTAACAAACACCTGAGACCGCTTCTGTCGGTGTGGAAAGTGTGAGGTGACGTTGATGGTGAATTTGGTGTTGTTAAAATAGAACATTTTTGAAGCTTTTTTTGTGAAATCTGTAAAAGAATAAGAAAATAAATGTGGAAATATATAAAGAGGAATTCAGCTCTTGCTTTCCTTTATTCCTTTTGCGTTTCGCAGACATGCACATGGGTAGCGTGAACGTGGTAACATCGCGGTAGAAGTTGACCAACAGTTAAGGAGGGGATTCCGATGAGTTCTTCTAACACATACAGTATGTCATTAAGAATCAGTGCTGATGACATCTTTGCCTTATGTCAAATGCTGTTTGTTTGTGAATGTGTTTATAATGCATTATGAATACTGGATTTAAGTATTACCCAGCAGGGGACATAAGGCAAATATTTATTAGTGTAATTTCCAAGATGTAAACAAAGCTGTATTATGCATTCTGATATTTAACCTGTAAGGGCCAATACTATAATATCATAAAGCTTTATGAGTGCAGTCATTACTATGTATATCATAGTTATATAGACGTATGTCAATCATTATGAGGCATTATGAATACTCTATAGCTCTTTATGAATGTGTTCAAGTAAATCTTACCAAAAGAAGTCTAGTGGCACATAGGATTATATTCCATACTACACACGTCTGTAAATGCTTTTAAACATTTACGATTGCTATTTCCTAAACTCGTATTCCTCGCAAGCTGTTTTGATTTTTTTTCTTCACCATTCATTTCAACCTCAAGGTGTCATTGTGTATTCAGTCGAATGTAGAAACCGGTAAATTAATCTATCTGCCGTTCTCAAGTTCTGACCCTTTGAATCATCGTAGACATGAGCTAACCAGGATATGCCGAGAGAGCAGCAGAAATGGTGAATAATTGCGATAATAGTTATCATCAAGCCAACTGCCTTTGGAGATCTCATGCTCAGTCAAATACACAGCGAGCATGAACAACTGACTCACATAGAGAGTCTTATCATCTCCGTGCCAAGTATGAGTGTGCCGATATTTAGGTTAAAGTCTCAGTCATTGAATTCAATATTCCTCACAGTTTTAGCAGTGAGTGTGTGTGTGTGTGTGTGTGTGTGTGTGTGTGTGTGTGTGTGTGTGTGTGTGTGTGTGTGTGTGTGTGTGTGTGAGAGAGAGAGAGTGTGTGTGTGTGTGTGTGTGTGTGTGTGTGTGTGTGTGTGTGTGTGTGTGTGTGTCTGTGTATGTGTTTGAATAAATTCTTTGAGAATATGAAAGTGTGTTGACATCGCGGCAAGAACTGTGTGCTTTGCCATTAAATTACCACTTCCCTCATTTCTCCTCTGAGGTTTGCTCAAATGGCTTTTGATTTTCTTTCTTTCCCTCCCCCCCCCTCTCTTTCTGTCTCTCTCCGAAGCTATGGGGGTGCTTTGAACTGTGACAGGCTTCTCTCCTTCATCTCCAGTGAAGAGAGAGGGGAATGAAAGGAGAGAGAGAG
>NC_045171.1:19245865-19253365 GCF_900700415.2 Clupea harengus | reverse complement strand
CTCTTGTGCTTAGAAGGCATTGTTACGAGTAAAGTTTTGCTGTGCTCAATGAAGTAGGTTATCAGACCTTCGAATTGGTTTAACTATAGCATATTGTATTGTCACATGATCAAATAGAGACTTGACATTGGACAACAACATACATATTACCCAGCAATCATCATTGCTAATCACAAAAATACCAAATCAAATAAGAACGTATTTCATTGAATAGTTTTTTGATAGTTTCTATAGTGTATGTAGAATAAGCATATGATTTTGGTATAAATTGCTACTTTTCCCCAAAAAATAATAACAACCATGACTGAGATAAGTTTGTCTTTTCAAGTGTATATATAGCATTTGACACTGCCATTTGTGTATGTGTAGTGTGCATTTGAACATAAGCATACCCGAGAAAATTTGACGCTGAACTGACGGTGTGCCCGTCGAGCGACGTACTTGGAGGGGGGTGCCACATGTGTATGTCATTGAGCTCGGCGATGGACTCCGACACTGCACGGGCCCAGGTGCAGCCGCACACGCTTCACCCTCAATAGTTACGCCCCTGAATTGGACTGTATCGACATCAAATCAGACTACTGGTATGCTATCTATAAAAACAAATTTGTATGGCGTGTTATTGCTTAAGGGACACAAACAAAGCAAACATCTGACACTAAATACACAGTCAACCTAGAAAACCTTTTCAGTTTCATATTTATTGTCATCATTGCTGTTTGGGTTCTCCCCCGTGACTTCTTTTTGGCTGACTAAAACAGAGATCTTCTCTCTTTTCCATTTGCACAGTGAGTCGGGGATTTGACTGGAATTTAAAATCCTCTCCTTTCTTCTGTAGCAGCTCTGAATTGTTCCCTGAGCAGCCACTTCTCTCACCCTCTCTCTCTCTCCCTCAAGTTGCAATGGAGGGGGAAAGTTCAAATCTTTAAGGATTGTCTTCTAATTTCAGATGAACAGGGAGGGGTGGAGCAGCTCTCTTTCTCAATTTCTTTCTTTCTCTCCACCTCTCTCTCTGACTCTGTCTCTATAACATCATAGCTTTCTGTTTTCATATTTGTCTCCTCTCCTTCACATACTTTCCCTCTCTCTCTCTTCCTCTCTCTCTCCCACTCCCTAATGCCACACCTGTCCAGAAAAGATGTGCAACTATTCCAAAGTGTAATGTTTCTCTAAATAGTGTAATCAAATAACTGCTAGATTAGTAAGGCTGTGGTTTCTATGATCTTTCTTTCTCTCTCTGTCTTGAACACTGTCTATCTTTCTATCTGTCTCTCTCTCTCTCACACACACACACACACACACACACACACACACACATACACACACACACACACACACACACACACAATCACTCTCACATACCCACACACACACACACACACTATCTGTCAGTGAGGTTTATCATGAGAAGCCCTGCCTTGTGGTTTATCTGGCTGTGTGCTGTGCAGCCTTTCATCTGAGGTAGTTTGTTCTCTGTTCCTCGCCTGGTATTTCCTCCACTGGCCTGCACCGCACCGCGCCGCACCGCACCACGCCACCATGCCGCGCTGACACACTCTGACACACTCTGACAGCTGATCTCAAAGCCTGAAAATCCCCCTGCATGCCTCCTGTCTACAGCAAAGAGAAGGCATAAAACATCTGCACACAGACAGGCACCCCAGCAGAGAACATACACACACACACTCACACACACTGGTATGAACACACATGCATGGAGACACATACGCAGACATAGAAATATGCTGACATGCCAACACACAGAGACATGCGTGTGCACACACACACACACACACACACACACACACACACACACACACACACACACACACACACACACACACCCACACACACACACACACACACACACACATATACACTCCAGGGTCCAGAGGAGAGTGAGTTGAGTAGGGTGGTGAGGGGGAGGGTTAAGGTGCCGTCACACATGCCAACACACACACAGAGACACACACACACATGTATTAGGGTGTGTTAGGTTTAGGGTGCCAACACACACACACACACACACACACACACACACAGACATGTGCATGCACACACACAGGGTCCAGAGGACGGTGAGTTGAGTAGGGTGGTCCGTGGGGAAGCTGCCCTTCACAGGGTGCTTCAGGGATGTCAGGGGCCAACGCAACACCATCTTCACACCCTTCATAGCCTCAGTCCTGCTTCGGTCTGACACACCCACACACAAACACACACACACACACACACACACACACACACACACACACACACACACACACACTAGCACCACATGCTAGGAGGAATGCTCTGACATATTCTCTGATCACACGGAATGCCACAAGGGGAAAAAAAAAACAGATCAGGGAGAAAGGAAGAAAGAAAGAAAGAAAGCGAGTGAGAGAGGAGAGGGGGGTTACATGGAGAGGGAGGGGAATGGGGGGGTATTTTCTCCCTTCACATCGGTCAGACTGCATTTGCTGTCAGACTCCAGAATGCATTTGTGAACAGCTCCTATTATTCCTGCAGCAGTAAAACAGATGGACCCAACGGAGCAGGACTGGCGCCACAGAACCAATGCATGGAGATGAGATATGTCCTCAGTCCGAAAGGGAAAGGGCAGGCGAACTTCTCAAACTCTTAATGACAGACCGACTCAAATCCTCCAGCTCTGACAATATGTGTAGATCTGAGGTAACGGCTGTGTGTGTGTGTGTGTGTGTGTGAGAGAGAGAGAGGCCGTGTGAGTGTGTGTGTGTGTGTGTGTGTTTGGACACATTATTAATATAACTCCTGGCTTCTCACTCTAGAGAAAGCACTGGTCACTTTTAAGGTCAGAAGTACCTCAGAGGCTAAAATACCCAGCGACAGAGAGAGAGGGAGAGAGAAAGAAAGAGAGAGAGAGAGAGAGAGAGAGAGAGAGAGAGAGTCAGTGGGGAGGGAATTAAAGCTGAGGCCAAGTCAGCCAACCTGAGGGGATGACCTGTCTGTCTGTCAGAAATCCCACGCTTCACAATCCCTTTAATTATGGGCTTGGGCGCTCTTTATAGTAGCAGCGGTGTAAATGTCAGACGGTTTGTTTGTTTGTTTGTTTTGTCGTAGTTTATTTGTTTGGCATCGCACCTCAGCAGTGAGGGTTCCCTGAACTGGCATGAAGAGATCTCCGTGCCAAGCACATCAGCGTTAAGCGGATCAGCAGAACCAAGGCCCTCGTCATGCCTGGAGTCTAAGGTGCTTCAGCCACGGCTAACGTTCAAAGGGGGAGGAAAAAACTAGCGCTGACATCGCTTAAAACACACAGAGAATGGGGGCCTTGAGTCTTGAAGGAGAAGGTGGCCAACTGGCAAGTCAGGAGACAACGAGAGAGAGCCAGAATGAGCGCTAGGTAGCGCATGAAAAAAACGAGGCTAAGACAAAGAAACCTGAGCCTGAACGCTAACATGCAATTGTTTAGGGTGGCAGCATTTCAGCAGGATTTAGCTGTTTCTTTCCAGTACGCGTGATTCTTGCCACAGTTTCTTGCCAACTGGTGCAAAACAGTGCCAGCTCTGTGGGGGGGTTCGGGGTTAACCTGTTCAGCTAGTGTGGCTAACAGGGTAATGTGCTCACAGCTAGCTCATCACCCCAGGGGATTTTTGTCTCAAATCCCTGAGAGAGCATCATCAGGGAAATCTCTCGCTCGGGGGGCAGAGTATAGAAAATCTAGTGTGCTGCATTAGACAAGGTTACATTTTTTTATTATTATACCTATCTCTGTGAACAAATCATGTGGTCATCTTAATGGAAAACTCTTATCTGATGAGAACAGCAACATTTCTGGGTATGTTATATTTACACATATTCTAGTTTATTGTTTGTCAGATTTAGTACATTATATATGCTCATTTGAATACTACTGCGTTAAGGGCCTAAGTAAGGAATAGGGATCCCAATTATATGAAAATTGATTAGAAATAGAGTTTTAGTTTACTGCCTGTGGCGTGATAGAGACAGTTGGCCAAAAGATGCTTTCCTCCAAGGAAGGCCTGTGAGATAACATCCAATTTCATTTCTGCAGACAGAAGTGATATTGTGGTGGCATACTGTGGTGGTGACATATCTTCTGTCTGAAACAAGAGACTATGAGGCCGGCAGGAGAAGCAGTCTGTGGGACACAATGTAACAAGTTCCTCTCGGATTGGATTTCTTTTTGGCCATTAGCAGTTTAATATAAACCCTCTCTCATTTTCAGGCAGCTTGTGCTGAAAGGTTAGCCTGGTCAGGACCAAAGTGTGACTGTAATGAAATGTCATGTGGGTTATTTGAATGCAGCCGGAAAGGTGTGACCACAGAACAACACGCACATGCACACAAAGGCAAAAATACACGCTACTGGGGTCGTAATTAAAGCTTTGCTGGTAGCTAATTAACCCCTGATGCCTTTGCAAATTAACATCTAGTCAAAGAGTGTTCAGGCTTTTGTGAGATTACCGTCTCAGGCTGTGGATTTGTACACTGTGAGCCAAACAGGCCTCCGAGGCTTGCTAATTAAAGTTGTTTATGACAATGAAAAAAGAAATAAATCAAAACACCGGGATCTCACTGAAAAGGGTAAAGGGGATTTTGAGGCAGAGGTGGGAGCTAGCAGGTGAAGGCTCGAGCGAGGATAGAGGAGGCTTTAACTTCCTGTTTGAACGTTTTATTTCTTTATATATTTGTCAAGTCACGTCTTTTTTTCTTGCAGCGGCGTGTAGCCGCTCTGAAGTTCTGTTTTGGTTCTCTTTGAAGAGAGTGGTGCTTGTCTTCCTCACCGCCGCCCCCCCAGGCATCCTCGCAGGTACCTTTGGGGCTTTGAGTCATGTGAACTTCATGCAAGCACTTCGGCAGCTGGTGGGCACACAAAGCATGATGGGTAGCTGAAACACACGTCACACATGGCAAAACAGTGTGTTCCAAATACCCAAGCTGGATGTATGTTTTTATTACAGTAGCCTTGCATTTTAAGCAGAAACTTTCAAAGTGAAAAAAGCTGCTCTCTCTTTCCTTTTCCCTACCTCTCTCTCTTTCTCTCTCTATCTCATTTTCTCTCCCTTTCCCTCTTTCTCTCTCTATCTCTCTCTCTCTCTCTCCTTTTCTTTCCCTCTCTCTCTTTCTCGCTCACTATCTATCTGAGCACCAGGCGCACACTTTCATGAGTTCCCAAATTTAATTGGTGTCAAAATCAAAGGCGGCAGACGGTGGTGCTGGTGGTGAAGGAAGAGAGAAAAAAAAAAAGGAAAAGTAAAAGACAAGAAGGAGAAAAAATAACATTCAAATGAGGCTCCTGCGAGAAGACTCTCGCCTGTGATCTGAACACTTGTAATTGTGTTGGACTTTTAGCCGTGAGTTTGAAGAGACGCCCTTAGTTCAATTATTGCTGTCAGTGTGTCAGCTGCTTGTACAGCGGCTCTTCGCCCCTTCTCCGGCTCCCCTGGTGGGGCTTCTGCTCGACGCGCCGCCTTTCTTCTCTCTCCCGCCACCGCCGATGTTTGGGTTTCGTCTTGAAGTAGCAGATTCTGCACATCTGCTCTCTCTCTCTCTCTCTCTGTCTCTCACTTCCTCTCTCTATTTTTTTTTTACATTTCTGGTCCTGCTTTCATAGGATTGAGGCAATAACCTCTTCCCTTTTTTTCTACGCTCAGCCATCAAGTCTTGAAAGTTGTTTACTCGGTATTGTGAAGGTCTTGATTGCACTCGTCGTATTTCGAAACAGGACAGATCCAATTAGTCTCGAAGTAGTTTCAGAGAACCATTCAACACGTCACATTTCGTGTCAGTAACCAAGAGGGCATCTACAAGGGACTACAAAACCAGTGTGAGGGAGTGTGATGTTTCAAGTGTTGGTTTGATATCAGCAATGTAGACTCTCAAAAAATATCCCCCTAGCCCCCACACCCAACCCCCTTTCCCCACACATACACACATACACACACACTCACACACTCACTCATCCCAAAAGTCTAAACTTGTTCCTTGTCCTTGAGTGAAGGTCGCAGGGAGACGCCACAGATGCCACGTCAGTGCGAAAGGTCCCCCGCTGGCGAGGCTAATTTCAGATCTGTGTTTCTGGCGGCTGCTTTTTTCTCACATACTGCCGTTCAGAGCGCGAAGATGAGGTCAGGGAGTCAAACGCGGAGGGTACAGCCAATGAGCTGGAGATGTCGACGTTTCCCTGGTGACAGCAGTCTCTTCTCTGCCCACTCAACCAATCAGATAAACACGGCTCCGTCATATACCCAAGACTGACATGGATGACAAAATATAAACTTCATGGCAAAATAACTAGGTCTGCAATGACATCAACACTTTCAGGATATCTATAGCCAATAAATATACTTACCTTATGCAGTGAAGTTGATATATTTTACAGTATAAATAAATGAAAAGGTTCATATTTAAAGAGTTAAACAGACATGTGCTCATCTCTTCCTTCCAATAAACAGCTCAGAATCATGTTTCTTTCCACAGCCACCCAAGGGGATGAGAGAAACGCCAACCAATCATCCTGTGAGCACTTATACAAACACACTGCATTGGCCTTTCGCCTTACTAACAGCCCGCACCCATAATGCACATTCAAGGCAGAAACGGACGACTAAGACTTCACACTTCATCCAAAGCAGAATCTCAGAGTGGATTTTAGTAGAAGAAGGTTGTAGTAATGCACTGGATTAGAATTAGGGGCTGAGTCAAACTGCAATCTCAACTAACAGTAGGAACCATGAGGGTCGGACACTATGCAATTCAACTTAAAAAAATATATATATATATACTGTATATATATATATATATATATATATATGTATATATGTATATATATATATGTCTATGGAAAGTAGTATTATGCGATAGCACTGACTTCTACTCTTTGTTTTGCTGTAACCGGATTACTAGAGATCGGCATCTAGCATCACCTGAAAGGGTGAGTCCTGCTCTTCATTCTGATACGTGTTTTCCTGCGAGGCTACAAAACACTTTGCTTAGCATCACTGGAAAGGGCTAGTCCACGACGAGGCAATGAGTACTTAGTGAGATATGGAGCCAAGAGTCAGGAGTGTGCGCATCCAACCAATGGAAGCAGGCTGTAGCAGTAGTAGTAGTAATAGTGTTAGTAGCAATAGTGGTGGTAGTAGTAGTTGCTGTAGTAGTATTAGTATTAGTAATAGTAGTAGTAGTAGTAGTAGTAGTTGTTGTAGTAGTGGTAGTAGTCGTAGTGGTAGTAGTAGTAGTAGTTGTAGTAGTAGTAGTAGTTGTTGTAGTAGTGGTAGTAGTAGTAGTAGTAGTGGGATTAGTAGTAGTAGTTGTAGTAGTAGTAGTAGAAGGTTACAACAGTAACACGCTGGGTTAGAATTAGAGGCTGAGTCAAACTGCGATGTCAACTAACAGTAGGAGAGCTTAGGCTAATATTTATCAGTAGTAGTCTGGGTTAGAGACTCAGAGACTCCGGCTGAATGTGAGCTGCTCTTGTGGACTCTGGCCCTGCTCTGCCCACACGCGCGT